>NC_136268.1:54711138-54988638 GCF_964187855.1 Myxine glutinosa
TTAAAACTGGACCTACTTTGACCCCCAGTGGGACCCCCTTAGAACTCGATTTTTTAATGACGTGAACAGACTTGAGTTGCGACATACCAAGCCTCCGTTTTAGCCAAGTTTGGTCACAATCCCATCAGCAGTTTTGGAGTACTGTAGTTGCAAGTGTTTATGCACTGACTGCCAAACATCGTGCCATCCCATAAGCTCCCTGGAACTACATTCCAGGTGAGTTAAAAACAGTTTGGCGGATGTCTTACAGTAGTTTGGCGGATGTCTTTTTTTTTGTATACAGAGTCGAGGCTCATGAAAGAGCGAAAAGTAAAAACTTATGTCTTAGTTTGGCGCATGTGTTTGTTTGGCGGATGTGTTAGTTTGGCGGATGTCTTAGTTTGGCGCATGTGTTTGTTTGGCGGATGTGTTAGTTTGGCGGATGTGTTAGTTTGGCGCATGTGTTTGTTTGGCGGATGTGTTAGTTTGGCGGATGTCTTAGTTTGGCGCATGTGTTTGTTTGGCGGATGTGTTAGTTTGGCGGATGTGTTAGTTTGGCGGATGTCTTAGTTTGGCGCATGTGTTTGTTTGGCGGATGTGTTAGTTTGGCGGATGTGTTAGTTTGGCGGATGTCTTAGTTTGGCGCATGTGTTTGTTTGGCAGATGGGTTAGTTTGGCGGATGTCTTAGTTTGGCGGATGTGTTAGTTTGGCACATGTGTTTGTTTGGCGCATGTGTTTGTTTGGCGGATGTGTTAGTTTGGCGGATGTGTTAGTTTGGCGGATGTCTTAGTTTGGCGCATGTGTTTGTTTGGCGGATGTCTTAGTTTGGCGCATAAAAGGAGGGAGACCTCGCCAAATAAGGCATTGGGGAAGAATGAGGGGTAGGGGAGGATGCATGTGGTAGACAAGATGCATATAGAACCAAAGTCTCACGAAGGAAAAGCTGTACATTTAGAAAGAGGTGGGGTGATTAACAAGGGTAGAAAAGATCATGGTTGTGGATGGGGGATGTTGTGAGATGATGGTGAACAGCTGTTTAAAGACTTCAAGAGAAGAATGAGATTGAAGAGAATGTGGAAGTTGGTTCTATAAGCGGAGAAAAAAAAAGGAATGACCGAGTTGAGGTGATCACCTATTCTGGATTTTGGGAGTTTCACCAGAGAGGAGTTGCTGGTGGAAATGTATGTCCTGCAGAAACCTGTGAAGAGGACAAAACACAGAAGGATATGAGGGGGCAGTATCAGACCAGAGGTTATAGAAGAGTGACAATGACCACAAACCTGTCTGCAATGTGAAAGTGATAAGTTCATAAATGCTTCATCATGGAATATTCCAATAATATTGAAGGCCTTGGTGGTTTCAATGATGTCAAGCTGAGCAAGGTGTGAGGCAGGGATGCCAGACAATAGGGAATATCACTACTCCATGAAGCTGTGGATGAAAGCCTTGCATGTGGATAAGACTTCAGGTGTGCTAAGGAAGGATTTTACATGACTGAGGATGCCCAGTGACTTGCTTTGGAGGCCAACTTTGAAATGTGGTTTGACCAAGAAAGATCATAGCAGATGGTATGACCCAGGAGTGAATAAACTTCTTTAAAAGGATTGTTATGATACCAAAACATATTCAAATCAAATCATATTCACAAATCTCATACCAAATCTCCATAGGGATAAACACATGTGGTGAATGGGAGGGAGAGGAAGGATCAGATGAACTCAAAGTCCAGTTTACCTTCCCACACGCTATTGCCTGTTATTCACATGTAGGAAGAAGAAATGAATTAACGTTAAGCCATCTCACTGCAACGAACGAAGACTTTGTGCCTACTTCCCTTCTCTTCCCAAATTTAATACAAAGCTAGTTCAAAACCCCTTGTTGATTTGATAATGTGATGGATCTACCTGGTCCTGTCCAGGAGTCTCTTATTGATCTCCAGAATGATTTGATAGTCTGGGGTAATTATGAAGAGAAAAGTCTGTCAGATTTCGGGAGTGGTATGCTGAATCTGCACCTGAATCTGATATGCTAAATCCCTACGGTTGCAAGATTGGCTGTTTGTACTGTAGAAGAATTTTGTGTATGACTCACAGGACTCCAATGACCGGACACAAGTTTACAAAAGGTCTGGTTTATTAACTGTATTTACTTCATTCCAATTACCAAAATGATACCGCATAATATAATGGATCAGGTTAACTCTTTTCGCTGGTCCTTCTCGTTCATCCGATGTTCCTCCGACACTCCCGTTCGGTCAGCGCTTCTCGTAGCAAGTACTGTCGACTCCACGTTTGCTCTAGTTTATATGGACAAACTGGACTTAATCCTCTGTCCGCTGAAACGTTAATCCTTTCTCCGCTGATGCCCCGAGGTCATGCATTGCACCAAGTCCTGGCATCAACTCGCTCCCCTCCTGCTGTGATTTCCATTTACACAGTAGGAGGGTGCTCTAGCCTGGGGCCTTGACCAGGTGTTTCAAGAGATTATCATGTTCATGCACATTCTGCTTCGTTACCAGATTTAATCAATGAGTTACCAGGGCCAATCAATACGTTACACTGAGTTACACTTCCACAATTCCCTCATCTTTTTGTTTTTGTTTATATTAACCATTAATCTAAACATCAATATAAGTAAACAATCAATCACTACTAGTAAACATCATTACAAGTATAAGTAAATAATCAATCACTTTGGTAATCAAATTCCCTTAGGCATACACCGTCATCCTGCAAGAATCACAAAACATTTCGTTGGTCATTGACTCCTTCCATATTGTTCAATCTATTGCATTTGCATCACAAATATATTTTCAAAACAACACTTCACCATCACCAAGATACAACAATTTCACTTCATTTTCAAGTTTTGTAAAGCATCTGCACCATCTGGCAAAAAACGTTTGCCTCCACACAAATGTTGACTTTGTTTGAAAGGAAGGGCTGATCACTTGTGTTTGAATCCAGGTATGAAACATTTTCTCCTAATGTCTTCATAGCTCCTGCACTACTTCGTGTAGGATTTCGCTGTTGTGGTAACACTGCGGAGTCATAGACTGACCCTTCTCTCCATGTAGCATTCTTGGCACTTTTTTTGCTGTGAACCATAATGATTCCTTGAACAAGGCCTTCACCCAGTTGTAGTCGACTTGCCTCCTCCCTCATTGTGAGTGGGCAGCAAGTATTGGTGTGACGTTGATTGGCCAGCAAGATGTGGAACAGGGATGCCGGATGCATCCACACTGATGTTGGGACCATGGTGTTCAGGTCATTCATGGTCCTTACCAGGAGCAACCAGCAGAATCGTGCACAGCTGTTGTGACAAGGGCACAGCCGTTTTTGCAGCTCCATGCTGGTTCCCCGGACGTTGGTGAAGTAATAACATATGTCCCCGCATTTCACAGAGGTTGCAGGTAAAATGTCGTTGTCCTGCAACTTCTGATGTGGTGAATGTTCGAAGTCTTCGAACAAGAGTAAGTGATCGCCTTTCTTTCATATGTTGCAGTGTGATCCAGGCAAATGGTCACATAAATTTCCTTGGTGAAGGTAAGCATTCATCTCCAAGTTACACGGGAGAATGTCTTCATCATTCTTTGAGAAAGAGGGTGTATGCCACGATTAACTTCATTTTTTAGCCACAAATTTTCTTTCTCGAACTTCTTCCCAATTCCGTTAGCAATCCCTCCAAAATGTGATCTCGTCTTATCTTTATGCTCAGTCACATCTGAATCTGCTTTCCGCACACACTGGATCAGATAGGGTGCATCTTACCATGAAATCAGCATAATCATGTATATCTTCCGACAGTTTCACATTCAACAATTTGTTGTTTTTCCTTAACACAAAAAGTTATATTCATTTATATGCGTCACACAAATAATACTCAATCAGGTATGTATTTTATTACTAAACTAAGAATAGCATCCACAATTGCTTTCAGGTTAATATAGTTCAAAAATTAACTCATGCAGGTATTTTAGCACTACTCTAAGAAAATAAATTGTATATGATTACAATCACAAACGGGAATACCTAATTCCCAACAACAATTTTCCCAAACCAACAAATTAAACATAATGTATTATTACCATAATTCCTCTCCACTTTTTCTTTTCCCTCTTTTTCCCTTAACAGTGTGGCACTCGTGGTGATATGAGTTCACTGATATTGTAATTTACACAACTCATAACATTGTCGTTATGCCATTATCTTAATTCTACTGTATTCATTTGCAACATCACTTGATTTAATCTTTTAATCTCAGTATTTATGTCGCCATAAAAGTCTTCCTTTTCTGGTTCCACATTTCTTTCCTCATTTGTCACTTCATGCGTTATCATCGTGTTGTTGGTTACCTTATTCAAACACACCGTCACTAAGGCTTTCAAGCAAGCCACCACTAAAACAATTGCCAATATAACTACTAAATTAACAAACAAGTCTGCTACTCCTTGTATATATTCATATCTATGACATAGTTATATGTCGATGACATTTAACATTATATACCAAACTAACAAGCTTCCTAAAAGGTAAATAAAGAAAATCCCTTAATATGTAACATAATCAGATTATTTATCTTACCCTGATCCCCCTATCTCCCGGGGTTGAACTCAATCCCCTGATCATGAGTGTAGTTGTGATACATTTTTTCACTCATGCTGTATTAATATCAGCAGGTAATTGTATGTCATGTAGGCAAATAAATGTCACTATTCCAAGTAGGAATATCACATGTTGAAAATGTAATGTTTATCAATGCAAGGGGTGTTAAAATGTAATTCAAATGACTGTAAATCACGACTATCATTTATCTACCACTGAATGTTCTGCTGGGCTGCTAGGTGCAGCCTCATTTTCTGTGGGATCGTCCACCTTAGCCCCATGTGCTTGTTTGCAATGAGGGGCATGAATCCAACTTTCTATTTTGGGTCCATCTTTTTTTCTATTCTTATCAATCTCCTATGGTTTATCATTTCGTTCCAAGATACCGCAACCAAAGGTTTTAACCAAAGCTCTACCAAACTATTTCCAATTTGAACAAAAAATGCCAGTGAAACAATGATTCGAAGAATTAACTTCAAGGGGTCAATAAATTTATTCTATAGCCAGATCTAATTTTCCCATCCAATAGTTTGCCTTGCCACATGTCATATTATAATACCTTAATAAACCTTCGAAAAAATGTTTCCCATCTCAACAAATTTCCTTTTTTACAAATAGCCATGTGTAACTTACGTATTTAACTACAATTTCCTCTCAATTTGTTTGGCCTAACTGGCCGCAAAAGTGGCTGCCAGCATGCAGTACCGTTTTTTATCTACCAAGGAAGTGTTCCACACAAGACCTCTACCAAAATGTTGTTTGTAAAAAACACATCTGGGATTTCTGATTACATGGATGCACACTCTCAGGACATTTTCAGGCTGCTGTTAACAATCCACTACGATGACTTAATTCCTTTACCCACAATCAAATAATTAGTACAAATTGAGGATATTATCCCTATCACATTCTTTTATAGATTCATTATGTTGGATCTAATTTTTCCCAATAATTTTCCACTGCTGTAAGGCGGAACAATAGCTCTCATAAGTCTTAGTAATATCGTACTTAATTTGCCCAGCAGAGAATAATTTATTTACTATCCTTTCTCATCTGTTAACCAGTGACTTTGTTTAAACTCCCGAACTGAAAACCCACAATAGTTCAAACCAGCAAAATTTTCTTTACTATTTTCCCATATCATCTATGCCTAAAACACATCCATACATACAGCACAATTTATATGCTGATAAAATTCAAGTTTATATATATAAAATCCCTGAGCAGAGTATTCTGGGAAGTCAGTGTAAGACCTCTCCCAAATTTGGATGATTTTGTACTTCCTCATTTCCTTTTATGAAGCTCATATCCATAAATAGATGTTATTCTCATATACATTCTATCAAAAAATGGAATCCCAAAATTACTCACAATTTTACTATTAATTAATGGCTGCTCATAACCCAGCACATCAAATTTTTATATTCCATTTCCCTTGACAAAAGAGATAATGTTCATAATCAAATTATATTTCTATTTTATTTTACGGATTCTCTGGATATTCAATCCCATCCACATATCCCAATCCCATCCACATATAACTATCCATTTCCAGACAGGCACACTGTCGGTGTCAACAATCTTGTAAGATTGATACACAAAGAAACACACACATATGCATTATGCATATTTGTTTGCGTTGGAACCATTATTTACAGATCAAGATGGGTGTCAATTTTATTTCAATTTCATAAAATTTGTCCTTCAATTTTATAAATGCTAATACACAAATAGACCAAAAAGTTTATTCTTAGAAAAACCCCTATAATGTCACATTGAAATTACCCTTTCAGTTCCCACCATAATTTATCCTAATTTGACTACACACCCATTTGCATGTCAGTCGACCACTGACCTATCAATCATGCGGAACACTAGTCCGAAATTCCCACCTGATCATCATGTGACTCTTGTCACTTAGTTTCAAAAATTTGCACAGCAATTGTTCCAACTTTGTAAATTTAAAATTGTGTGCCCAACATAAAAGATCCAATTTCGGCATTTGGTCAATTATTACTAATTTGTTTACAAGCAAAAGAAAGAATGAATAATTCTTGCTCCGAAAACTTTTCAGACCCAAGAATCATCGACAGTTATTCATGTTTGTCCAGTAATCGAATCTGTTGAGGCCAATCATCATTTGGGATTTGCAGCAATGAAGGCCTAATCATTGTCTGAGGTATCGGTCAGCACTGGTACCCTTGATCTTGGTTTACCCTATTAACTTGTCTTCCTTTTGGTATACGGACATCCTCTTTTCCAATGTCCCATCCGTCCACACTTGAAACACCGGTTTCTGTCGTTGTCTGATCTGTGCACCTGTGCATTTGTATTGCTGGGCTGCATCTCTACATCCCTGAGTTGCCACTGCAATCTCTCGTTGTCTCCTGAAACACGAAAAAATTCTCTGTACCATCCTTTTTGGGGAGACAACTGGAAATCAGATGGGACAACTGTCACTTTCATTCCTAATTTCGAGGGCAGTTGTGCATTTGTCTCCTCCACTGTATCCTGTATCCTTTTTATTTTAAGTTCTAGATCCGTTATCCGTTCTTGCTGTTCCCGTTGTCTGGATTCACCATCCCAAAGATGGAATGCAAGCCAGTCTACCGTTAGATTCTGTCTCTTCCTGGCTTTCAATCTTTGTTCCAATCTTTCCAATCGACTTCGCTCAAATGTACCATCTCTTGGAAACTCCTCATCATGTCCCTTTGTCCACAAATACCAATTCTCGACCTGCCTTATAGCTTCGGCACCATAACGGTCGTACATATGATGTGTACAAGTACCTTTTTGTGGAATCTCTGGTTGTCCTTGTGTGTTCTTGCAGGCTCCATTTCCTATTCTGCCTTTTATCAAAGTAGCGTTGGATGTGTTGTAGTTTGTTCCTCTAAAGCTTCACTCGTACCTCCAGGAAGGGTCTCTCCACCTGTTCACATGGTGATTTCCAGAGAATCTCCCTCAGCTGTGGCTTTTGCACAATCCAATCTCACAGATCAGTATTTGCAGATGAGCCGGAGGGTCAGTATGAAATGGGTGAATCCTCAGGTGTCCGCTCTGTTGACGGGGAAATCACACAATGGTAACCGCACATATATATCTGTATATAAACTCACCACCTTGCTCAATTTTCCCAGGTTGTCTCCACATTGTTAATATCTCGCAAAGATATCAAAGCTTCTTTCTTGAGACCGCATTTTCATCAATCAAACAATCAATATATTCAATTCAATTTATTCAGTTCAATTTATTCAGTTAAATTTATTCAATTAAATTCAGTCAATTAGATTCAATCAATTAACAATTCAATCAATTATTCAATTTCAATTAATTCATCAATATTCATCAATAAATCAAATTAATCATTTTGGATGACTCCTTGCATAAGCCCTTTCCCCAATGATGTCAGGACAGGTCCATCCATTGACTGAGATCGAATCTCATCGGTCGTCACCTCTGGTTCGTACCTCATGTTAATTGATGAATCACCGTCCTGTCCTAGGGTCATATCTGACATATTTCCCCATTTTGCCTGGTCTCCACAAATTTTCTTTGCAACCACTAAAGGCAACTCATCCTTCATTCGTGAGACAGCCAAAATGGATGGCAGATATTAAAGTTCTTTGGGAAAAATATCTCATCATTTTTCTTTTAATAGTACCCAAATCTCTTGGCAATTTAAATTTCGTAAAACTCCTGAAATAAGACTGTAAAATTCCTTCAATCATGCTAAATTTGGAAACTCCATCGCTTGTAACACCCAATTTATCCCATAGGGCTTGAAAGTTCTTTCCCAAGTTCATGCAATCATTCTGCATTTGAACCCTATGATATCATTCATAATAATCATCATGATTTTATCGTCATGGTCCTATCATAATCATCTATTTAAAACGAACATTTCCTTTATCACCACAGCTATGTGGTATAATCAACAATAGAATAAAACTGTACATAGCAACAGGCTACCTCATGGCCACTTAGTATACCTATTGACAATAAGTCATAACAATATCGAATAATCATTGAACAATTCAAAAATCGCTTCCACTGCTCCAGCCGCAGCATTCGTCATTTTGTCTGCTCATCCGCGTGACCAAAACGAAATAAAGGGAGCTCAACCATTACACAGCGCTTTTAATGGTGCATGCCATAGAAACTCAACGCAATTTCGACTCGGCCAGAAAACGAGCAAATTTTGCAGGATGTTAACTGGAATTAGTCGTGAAAATATATCCAAAATACTCAAAAATAGACACCCACAAAAATAAACAACAAACCCAAACAAACCCAAGGTCGACCATATTACACAGTAAATTACATCATTTCAGCATCGTATTGATTGCTGAAATATTCCAGGGTTTATACACACCTCAAAAGAGGTATGCGTGGTGTTGCCCCCTCCCACGTTTATTCCAGGGTTTATACACACCTTAAAAGAGGTATGCGTGGTGTTGCCCCCTCCCACTTTTAATTCCTCATTAAATCGTTTCCATTTAAAAAAACATCGCTTTTACTGCTCCAGTCGCAGCATTTGTCACTTTGTTTGCTCATCCGCATGACCAAAACGAAATAAAGGGAGCTCAACCATTACACAGCGCTTTTAATGGTGCATGCCATAGAAACTCAACGCAATTTCGACTCGGCCAGAAAACGAGCAAATTTTGCAGGATGTTAACTGGAATTAGTCGTGAAAATATATCCAAAATACTCAAAAATAGACACCCACAAAAATAAACAACAAACCCAAACAAACCCAAGGTCGACCATATTACACAGTAAATTACATCATTTCAGCATCGTATTGATTGCTGAAATATTCCAGGGTTTATACACACCTTAAAAGAGGTATGCGTGGTGTTGCCCCCTCCCACGTTTATTCCAGGGTTTATACACACCTTAAAAGAGGTATGCGTGGTGTTGCCCCCTCCCACTTTTAATTCCTCATTAAATCGTTTCCATTTAAAAAAACATCGCTTTTACTGCTCCAGTCGCAGCATTTGTCACTTTGTTTGCTCATCCGCATGACCAAAACGAAATAAAGGGAGCTCAACCATTACACAGCGCTTTTAATGGCGCATGCCATAGAAACTCAACGCAATTTCGACTCGGCCAGCAAACGAGCAAATTGTGCAGGATGTTAACTGGAATTAGTCGTGAAAAATATATCCAAAATACACAAAAATACACAAAAATACACTCCCACACAAATAAACAACATTTATTCCGTTCAACAGAACAAACATTTCCTCTATCATGACACGCATGTCTTCAAAATTATATGACCAAGAGAAAAAGTAAAATTAATTAAAACTGCGGGCAGTGATGATCCGGGGACCATACCGCTCCATCCTGATTGGACGAGTGCGTGCTAGAGTCGTTAACAACGACAGTCCAGATCCGATTGTTCAAAATTTCAACTCAATCGATCGAAAAATGAACGCAGGGATGCATTTTAAAGGTGCAGTGGCACTAACTGAGTTGCCACGAATATGGCCATGAAATTGCCAATATGGCCATCACAAAATATTTTCCTTAATCAATTGGCTCATAGCATAACCAATCTGCAAGTATTTCATCCGAAGATGTGTCTCTGAGGACTTTTAATTAAATAAGTCATTTATAAATCAACGAGTTAATTTATTAAATGATTAATCAATAAATCAAAATTTTCCTTGACAGCCATATCACTCGGTCAGTGTCATGTCCAAATATCAGCTTCCTTACTCAAAAGGTGCCTGAGTTAATGTAATGTAATTACTGTAATAAGATTACTGCAATTACTGTAATGATTACTGTAATTACTGTAATTACCGGAACTGTAATTACTGTAATTACCTCAGGTAATTACTGTAATGTAATTACTGTAATTTAATAAGCAATGTAATTAATTAAATAAGTACTTCATTAATCGCTAATAATGAAATAATTCCTGAATTCTTATCCGATTCACTTAACATTTTGAGTGTCCCCAAAACGTTGGAGCAAAACGTTGCAACAACGAAAGTGAAACGTTGTAGCGACGTTGTGGAAACGTCAGCAAAACCCAACAAACAAGAACAGTACACATTTCCTGTAATTATCTCCCATAATCACAACAAGAACAGTACACATTTCCTGTAATTATCTCTCATACTCACCAAACAAGAACAGTACACATTTCCTGTAATTATCTCTCATAATCACAACAAGAACAGTACACATTTCCTGTAATTATCTCTCATAATCACAACAAGAACAGTACACATTTCCTGTAATTATCTCCCATAATCACAACAAGAACAGTACACATTTCCTGTAATTATCTCTCATACTCACCAAACAAGAACAGTACACATTTCCTGTAATTATCTCTCATAATCACAACAAGAACAGTACACATTTCCTGTAATTATCTCTCATACTCACAACAAGAACAGTACACATTTCCTGTAATTATCTCTCATAATCACAACAAGAACAGTACACATTTCCTGTAATTATCTCTCATACTCACCAAACAAGAACAGTACACATTTCCTGTAATTATCTCTCATAATCACAACAAGAACAGTACACATTTCCTGTAATTATCTCTCATACTCACAACAAGAACAGTACACATTTCCTGTAATTATCTCTCATACTCACCAAACAAGAACAGTACACATTTCCTGTAATTATCTCTCATAATCACAACAAGAACAGTACACATTTCCTGTAATTATCTCTCATACTCACCAAACAAGAACAGTACACATTTCCTGTAATTATCTCTCATAATCACAACAAGAACAGTACACATTTCCTGTAATTATCTCTCATAATCACAACAAGAACAGTACACATTTCCTGTAATTATCTCTCATACTCACAACAAGAACAGTACACATTTCCTGTAATTATCTCTCATAATCACAACAAGAACAGTACACATTTCCTGTAATTATCTCTCATACTCACCAAACAAGAACAGTACACATTTCCTGTAATTATCTCTCATAATCACAACAAGAACAGTACACATTTCCTGTAATTATCTCTCATACTCACCAAACAAGAACAGTACACATTTCCTGTAATTATCTCTCATAATCACAACAAGAACAGTACACATTTCCTGTAATTATCTCTCATACTCACAACAAGAACAGTACACATTTCCTGTAATTATCTCTCATACTCACCAAACAAGAACAGTACACATTTCCTGTAATTATCTCTCATAATCACAACAAGAACAGTACACATTTCCTGTAATTATCTCTCATACTCACCAAACAAGAACAGTACACATTTCCTGTAATTATCTCTCATACTCACCAAACAAGAACAGTACACATTTCCTGTAATTATCTCTCATAATCACAACAAGAACAGTACACATTTCCTGTAATTATCTCTCATACTCACCAAACAAGAACAGTACACATTTCCTGTAATTATCTCTCATAATCACAACAAGAACAGTACACATTTCCTGTAATTATCTCTCATAATCACAACAAGAACAGTACACATTTCCTGTAATTATCTCTCATAATCACAACAAGAACAGTACACATTTCCTGTAATTATCTCTCATACTCACCAAACAAGAACAGTACACATTTCCTGTAATTATCTCTCATAATCACAACAAGAACAGTACACATTTCCTGTAATTATCTCTCATACTCACCAAACAAGAACAGCACACATTTCCTGTAATTATCTCTCATACTCACCAAACAAGAACAGTACACATTTCCTGTAATTATCTCTCATAATCACAACAAGAACAGTACACAT
This sequence comes from Myxine glutinosa, assembly GCF_964187855.1. Lineage (NCBI taxonomy): Eukaryota > Metazoa > Chordata > Myxini > Myxiniformes > Myxinidae > Myxine > Myxine glutinosa. The sequence continues at coordinate 54,723,493 of NC_136268.1, forward strand.
TTCCTGTAATTATCTCTCATACTCACCAAACAAGAACAGTACACATTTCCTGTAATTATCTCTCATACTCACCAAACAAGAACAGTACACATTTCCTGTAATTATCTCTCATAATCACAACAAGAACAGTACACATTTCCTGTAATTATCTCTCATACTCACCAAACAAGAACAGTACACATTTCCTGTAATTATCTCTCATAATCACAACAAGAACAGTACACATTTCCTGTAATTATCTCTCATAATCACAACAAGAACAGTACACATTTCCTGTAATTATCTCTCATAATCACAACAAGAACAGTACACATTTCCTGTAATTATCTCTCATACTCACAACAAGAACAGTACACATTTCCTGTAATTATCTCTCATAATCACAACAAGAACAGTACACATTTCCTGTAATTATCTCTCATACTCACCAAACAAGAACAGTACACATTTCCTGTAATTATCTCTCATAATCACAACAAGAACAGTACACATTTCCTGTAATTATCTCTCATACTCACAACAAGAACAGTACACATTTCCTGTAATTATCTCTCATACTCACCAAACAAGAACAGTACACATTTCCTGTAATTATCTCTCATAATCACAACAAGAACAGTACACATTTCCTGTAATTATCTCTCATACTCACCAAACAAGAACAGTACACATTTCCTGTAATTATCTCTCATAATCACAACAAGAACAGTACACATTTCCTGTAATTATCTCTCATAATCACAACAAGAACAGTACACATTTCCTGTAATTATCTCTCATACTCACCAAACAAGAACAGTACACATTTCCTGTAATTATCTCTCATAATCACAACAAGAACAGTACACATTTCCTGTAATTATCTCTCATACTCAGGATAAATTTGGAACAGCCCTTAAACTAACACCAAGCAGATCAATTTTTATATTTAGGTTGAGGTTTCACACAAACTGGTTAACTAAATAATACAGAATTATTATTATTATTATATCTCCGCCTTGGTGACCAGTTCATGTTTTGTATCCCACTGATAGGCCGGATCTGGATTCGGACCTGAACCAAAATCCAATCATTTCGTCGTGTAGTGATGGACCTGGACAAAATTTGATGCAATTTTTTTTCCATCGCCATCTTTCATCATAATTCTGGACCGGCATGAGGGGGGGTTGTCTGTCATGAATTTATTTGTTGATCGAACGAGGTTTAATTTGTCTAAATCCGACCAGTCGTTTCCAAAGATATAAGCCTTTTTGTCGCAATACCATAAATTGGAATGAGGTAAAATATATATATATAAATATAATTCCCTTTCCCGGTTCCCTGTCGCTCGCCGAGCGCCGAGCAAGTCGCTCGCTCGCCGAGTGCTTTGAACAAGTGCAAAAAAAAAAGAAGAAGTACTTTATACGTGTGCGGGTGGGTAAACGAGTGTACCGGCCTTACACGTCCTGGAAGCAAGTGGTCGCAAGGTGCACACTTGCTCCGTTTGCTTCCAGGTCACAGTAAGACCCTTTAATAACCAGCGCAAAAATACGTATTTACAGAAATCATTTAGAAAAAAAAACGAATAAATTGCTACAGTCGTTTATCGAAATCCCATTCGTGATGGCTCACGCCACCTATATCGCGGCATCGGTGCGCAAAGAAGCCCCAGACCACCTGCTCCCCCATGTATGTACACATAACTTCCAAGTTCGTAAATCATATTGGACAAAACAAGACACACTCACCTTTTACTTGCTTGTACAATTGATGTCAGCGGTGCCTCCAGATTGTAGAAGAATTTTGTGTATGACTCACAGGACTCCAATGACCGGACACAAGTTTACAAAAGGTCTGGTTTATTAACTGTATTTACTTCATTCCAATTACCAAAATGATACCGCATAATATAATGGATCAGGTTAACTCTTTTCGCTGGTCCTTCTCGTTCATCCGATGTTCCTCCGACACTCCCGTTCGGTCAGCGCTTCTCGTAGCAAGTACTGTCGACTCCACGTTTGCTCTAGTTTATATGGACAAACTGGACTTAATCCTCTGTCCGCTGAAACGTTAATCCTTTCTCCGCTGATGCCCCGAGGTCATGCATTGCACCAAGTCCTGGCATCAACTCGCTCCCCTCCTGCTGTGATTTCCATTTACACAGTAGGAGGGTGCTCTAGCCTGGGGCCTTGACCAGGTGTTTCAAGAGATTATCATGTTCATGCACATTCTGCTTCGTAACCAGATTTAATCAATGAGTTACCAGGGCCAATCAATACGTTACACTGAGTTACACTTCCACAGTACCCTGATGTTTTCATCAAAATGGTTATATAAGACCCTCTTCATGATGAAATCTAAACTTTGAGCAAGGCTGCAATTTTGAAGATGACCTTTGATGTGCTCTTTGAAAAACTAGTCCTCATATTGATAATCTGGTTGACAGCAAGCAGGACCGCAATGTTCATATTAAGATGAAAATGTACAATATAGAAAAGACAAATTTCTTAAATAGCAATGAATTATCACGAAGAAACTCTTTTTGCAGTGTCCACCAATCTACGTACGAGTAGGTTTTTTTTGTTCTGCTTGCTGCGAAACTGTATTTGAAAATACAATTGTATTTGTATTTGCTTGAAACTGTATTTGCTTGTAATTAAGATCTTATTATTTTCCCCTTAGTCCAAAACGGGGGCTTATGGATTGGGTCTCATCCGTCCGTGCATCCGTAACCATATCTCAGAGATGTATGGACTGATTTTGTTCATACTGGAACAAAGACAATACATGATTGTAAGCATATGCACATCATTGTGCTTTACGATGCAATCAAAGAGGCCGACTGGCGGTCTTTTTAGTTGTAAAAAAAACAGATGTTGAACACGTCCTCAACCATTTCTCAGACATGCATTTACTGATGTTGTCAAACTTGGCACACAGATATAATGAATGATGGTTTACATCTGCACGTCATTTCTTTTCGAGATCAGATCCAAGATGGCCGACTGGTGGCCATTTTGTGACTTAAACATGTCCCCAACCATTTATTTAACATGCATGGTCTGATTTTGTTCAAACTTGCAGGCACAAGCTCGGCACATGATGGCATGCACATGCACCTCACTTTATGTTTGCGATGTGATCAAAGATTGCTGACTGGTAGACTGGCGCCCATTTTAGTTGTAAAAACAAACAAACCGATATTGAAAACGTCCTCATCCATTTCTTAGACATACATCTACCGATCTTGTTCAAACTCGGCACACAGATAATGAATGATGGCTTATATATGTGCATCATTTTGTTTTGAAATCAGATCCAAGATGGCTGACTGGTGGCCATTTTGTTACTTCCACATTTCCCCAACCATTTGTTGAAATGTATGGACTGATTTTCTTCAGACTTGGCACAAAGACAATACATGAGAGTATATATATGCAGAAGATTTTGTTTTGTAATCCGACTAAAGATGGTTGACTGACGGCCTTTAACTCTGCACAGCAAAATTACTAAAAATTATATTACCAAATGAAATTGCCAAATTATAAAATTACGAAACAAAAACCACGGAGGCTATGGCATTTTATGTCTTTGTGCCTTGGCCGACGAAGTCGGTTGTCCGTTCGGCTGTCCGTCCGTGATAGCTTTTCGTTACCGCAATAACTTGAGAACAGCTGAAAGGATTTTTTTGTCAAACTTGGTGCAGGTTTGTATAATGAGGTAAAGATGCCCTGATTAGATTTTGGGGTCACGATGTCAAAGGCCAAAGGTCAGAGGTAATGTTAGGTAAAAATCCTATTACCGCCATAACCTGTGAATCAGTGATGGGATTCTGACCAAATTTAGTACAATTATGTAGAATGATGCAGAGATGAACTGATTAGATTTTGGGGTCAAGAGGTCAGAGGTCAAAGTCTGTAATAGGTCTATAACTTGAGAACGGCTGAAGAGATCTAATTCAAACTTGGTACAGGTATGTATTTGATGATTAAAAAATGAACACAAAATGGGACATTCAAGACACCCATGACACAAATGCAAACATATTTTGACGAAGGTGAGAGACATAAGTAGCACATCAATGAGCATGCCTTACAATACGTGACTGGTCAGATCATGTTTTGGCCTTTCATAGGCCAAGTCACCCCAAGTATGCCCTAATCTATAAGCAGCTTTAAAGATGACCCTATCAGTATCAATACAACAGAAAAGCGGCACAAGGAATGTGCCCTGCTTCCAACTTAGTGAATGCAGTCTTAAAAGGGCATATGATTGCCATCCATGCTAGGTCCAAATAGATTTATCATTCAGTTCCAAGGCCTGCAACAGGACCCATGACTAGCATTGATTCCTGCTTATATTTCAAAATATCCCCCCCCCCCCCCCCCACCCCATGTTCTAAGACCCCTCTATCCTGCATCTCTCTTATCCCCAAAGTCCAAAATCAATCATTACTGTTAGTCGCCGTGTGGCAGAGAGGATGTGTGAACATGGCAGTGTGGCAAGAGGAAAAGTTTACTTTAGCACTATACTTCTGCCTCTGGCAAAAGGTGATCAGGCAAAACTCTGCATCCTGTCCATAAAGTACCAAAATGGCAAGCACAAAAGGCATGGATTGGACATTTTTATGCACTCGCGAAATCAATCAATGACATTGCAAACATTATATTGTCCACCATATGCAATGCTGCCAACATACCTCTGAGATACAAAGTCAGCACACCCAACTTTCAGAAAGGGGTAAGGTGCAACAACAGTTTCTAAATTAGGCAGTTCTCACAGCTATGGTGTAAATGTGCCCAATTTACACCTGCTAAAATTCTACAGTGTGCAAACTCGAGTTGTTTATGTGATTAATTAGCAGCAAACAAAACCAATGTAATTGGCTTCCCTTGCCTGGAGACATTATTTTATTTTCATGGCAGAGGCCTTGCACTATCTGTGGCTAAGTATCCTTGGGACATGTTTCCCAAGAGTCACCTGTGATGCTGGGGTGCATTACTTATATTGATGTTTTGATACAGGTTCCCTAATTACAAGTGTACTGTTGTTTGCTATGCCCGCAGACAACCCTTCTTATCATGTTACTTAGTGATTAATAAGGCTGGAGTTAGTTGGAAACTACAGTTAGTTGAAAACCTATGAAAGGATACCAATGAAGTTTTGTATCATATTTTCAAACTCTAAAAAAGACCTAATTGAAGCCAAAAGTACAATTATAAAATGAGGTCAAAGAAGTTTTGTCTGTGTAAGAATTTCATGCAAGAAAGGAAGATTTCTGAAACGACTCTAGGTATAAGTTCCTTGAAGATGAACATTGAGAAATAGATTGATTCACCAAGTCTGTCGTGTAGCAATCAGGGAGTGTGAAATAGAGCGATTGTAGAAGTAAATAGACCACTCATTTTTGCATCTAGAGATGCATAGGACTGCCAAAGCAGTTTCTTGGCTATCGGGCACAATCCTGGACGGGTCGCCACTCCGACGCAGGATACTCAAATGGCTCATTCATCCCAGCAAGCTGGTACTCATTTAGCCGACCTTCGGAAAGATGACAGGCTGAGTCAACCAAACTAGTGTTAATTCAACTGTTAACAGGTGCTCAAACTCAGGACCCTGAGAACTCAAACCAGCCACCTTAACCATTAAGCCAACAACACGCAAAGTTGCATCAACCGGCTGCCTTAGCAATTCCATTTAAATTCTTACAATATATTTGACTCATTTGGATTACCTAATTCTCACGACCAAATGTAGTTAAAATGATGTCGTAAATATTCCTCTGCATCAATTATAGCTGAGTTTTTAATCGGCTGCTAATGAAAACGCAAAAATCAAATTTAGCAGCTAGAAAGGCAAATATGACTTCCTTGCAAAACAAAAAATAGAACTAGAAAGCATCTGAAAATGCAAAGCATGTCCACGTCCATTTGTATCCAGACGTCGTCTTCTTCCTCAAAAAAAAAAGACGCTCAAAATAACGAAAACAGTTTTTAAAATACTAAATGAAAATTGATGATTTTATGCAGCCTTGATCTTTGAACTGTAGATCTATAAAAATAATCAGCTTCTAGCTTTTGATTAGCGAACCCATTCTGTGACCCAATATGCAATTCTTAAAATTTCAGGTCAATTGGAGGAAAATTGACAATTTTATGCAACCTTCGACCTTTTGATCAAAAAAACAAAAACAATCAGCTTCTAGATTTTGATTGGTGAACCAATTATGTGACCCAATATGCAAATTCTTAAAATTTCAGGTCAATTGGATGAAAAATGGACGATTTTATGTGAAGCTGACCCTTGACCTTTTGACCGAATTATTAATTTGCCTTCTCCATATTCTCATAATAAAGCTTTTTGAAAATTTGATGACAAAACTCAAATGAAAATTAAAATTTCAGGTCAATTGGATGAAAATTGATGATTTCAGTGACGCTGACCTTCGACGTCTGTGTGAATTAGTTGATAAAAAGTTGCCATTTCTCAAATCATGATAGTGAATTCAAGTAAAATGCCCTAAAATAGATAACAACTTTACAAGCTGAGCAATGTCTACCACTCCTCGATGATTTATCAACAGAGACCCATGTTTTTTTCCTTAATTATGGGATGTGGGCAGCCCTGCTTCAAATAAAGCATTTAGTGGTCATTTTAAGTTATCCAGAGAAAATGATGGTTTACATTCGCAAACAACTGCAGCAAGTCGTGATCTTTTTGCCTGTGTCGGCATTTAGTAAGCGCTATAGGGTTTCAGTGTAGTTTTCATGGAGAAGCAATGCTCAAATAAAGATGGTGTGTGATGAAATAAAATTTGAAGGTGATGTAATTCTCAACATCACAACACGTTTGGAGCTTGATAAATCCGGGTTATGGGCCTGAGAGGTGTTGCTAGGTGAGGTGTCGCAGTGCTTTGTGTGGATAATAGACACTGCAACCACAGAATACAAGTGAAACAGGGAAAATGTGACGAAGACAATTTATTTCATGAAACTTCTTTTTCGTTAATTCCATGAAAGGAATATTTGATATGTATTGTCTGAAACTGAAGTCAATGAGCGAGTGATAAAGCTAAACCATTTTATTTTTCACCGGTTAAAAGTGGGTCAGACCTCATATTGCCAATGCAGACGAGCAGAGGATGATGCATACATTCAATATGCTTGGCAATGACTTTGTGTAAGATGCAATTTGACTCTTCCTGCAGGAACAAGTTGCCAGAGGTGAAAGGTCGAGCTCACAAACTTCTTGAGGATGTCTCAGAGGTATAAGATTGAGTTAAGGCCATGGTACATGGCAAATGAAAGATTTAGTGCTTCACAAAAGAGTCAGTCCTGAAGATTTGCAACCCTCATGGGGTATAGATTTGTAGTTGTTGCCGAGGAAACCATATCAAAGGTGACGTGAAAATGGAACAACTATGTCTGATGATGTTGTGAAGCTCGACTTATCCTATGATCCACCATTCCATGATGGGTGGTTCCGTTTTATCAGTCATGTTTATCCCAGCCCATGCCTAACAGACCCTCTAAACCTGTCGTTGGTAGAATGTTACAGTTAGAATGACACTTTCTAGGATGATGCCAAATTCTTCGAAATCCAGAAATAACTTGAATTAATCACATGGAACAATAAATTGCTTCAGCCTGACTGTTTTCCACCACAGATGGTCATGGTACTAGTTGATTCGTAGCCGGGCCCTGGTGATTTCTTCGTGAATGCAAATAATGTCTTCTTACGCTATTTCTGATTGTCTGGTTCATTTATAAACAACACATTGACAACGGTAAGTTGCATTTCAAGAGGAAGACTGCAAAATAATGACTTTCATCCTGTCGCCATAATTTGCTTACATTTATTAAATTGAGATTTATTTGTCACTGATCTACACAAAATGCCCGATAACGTCAAAGTATAATCTCTTTTTTTAAAGAAAATAAAAAAAAATAATTAAAAATAAAATACAGAAATATCTCATTTGAATAAGTATTCAACCCCCTGAGTCCAGAAAATGGTTTTCACACAGCATAGTTGTTACCACAACAAGCGCTGCAAGGCGGCCAAGAGGTGAATTCCAACCAACCTCGTCTTCGTTCCATCCATCACCGCGAGATACACAATAAAATTGTACTTGAAACACCCCCAGGTTGCTTTTCCGTCATCGGTGCGAGGGTTGTGTAGCGAGGGAACCTGGAGCTCCCACCCCGGCTACTGGTCCAATTGGGACTGCGGACCGACTCGACCCTCCCTGGTCTCCGGCTGTTACCACCCTTGCCACAACGCTCCAGGCTGACCCATCGGTTGATCCAGCCGTCCATGGCGTCATTTGCTCTGCCCCCTGTCATCCCGGTGGTTCACACATCCGGTCACATCCCCACACATTATCTGGTGCATGCCCCCTGTTCTCTTCCCACACTGATTTGGCTGGGTATCAGCTGATCGGACACAACCTCTGTTCCAACCTGTTGTGTCATGGTGAATGCCATAGATTCCCGATGTATGGTTATTGATTGGTTGGTTCTTTTGACGTCTGAGGTGAATTTGATGAACCCAATATTACCGGATGTGATGACTCATCAAATTCTGTATGGAAGAATTAATGTGGTTATTGTTCAAATTTAGAGTTTTACTGCTATTTCATTGATGTCTGTTAATTTTGATTGTGAAAAATAATTCGGATTAAAATGTTGAGCTCGGGTGGTGCATTGTGGGTCTGCGCGGTCGAAGAGTTCTTGTCAGACGCCATCTTGGAGTTCCGGTAGGCCAGGCTTGGGCAACTATAACTGTTGGTGTACCCCCACACAAACCTCTGACTATATTTTCTGATGCCCGAGACTTAGAGTATCCTGAACATGAAATCAAATGTTAAAATTACATGTTGGGACGAACTTGTCATGTTGGATCAATATTCCGAGGTACCCTCAAAACGCGACCGTGGTCGATTTGCGTCACACTCAATTACCATGTTTCATACTTTGGTAATTTTGGGGTCATTATAGCAGTAATCTTATTATAATAGAGCAAACGTATATAGTTATGTCGTTAGGCCAATGTCGATATGTGTATATGCGACGAAAACGTCTTCTTCTTCTTCAAATAAAATTACCACCCTCTTAATTAACCCTCTTAATTACGTTGACTGCTGAGACCCCTCAGACCTTTGACGACCCTTTATTTCCCCCAAGACCCTTCAGACCACCAAGACCCTTCCAAAATACCACAAAGACCCAAAATATTCCAAGGCCCCGAGGTGAGACTCAAAAAGACCCTGAATACCCAAAACACCCCGAAGACCCAAAACACCCCGAAGACCTAAAACACCCCAAAGACCCAAAACACCCTGAAGACCCAACACATCCCAAAGACCCAAAACCCCCCGAAGACCCAAAACACCCCGAAGACCCAAAACACCCTGAAGACCCAAAATACCTAAAAGACCCCGTAGACCTACAATACTCCGAAGACCCAAAAAGACCCTTAAAGACCATTTAGACCCAAAATACCCTTAAATACCCAGAAGAACCAAAATACCCCAACGCCTCTTAAAGACCCAGAGGAAACAAAATACCCTTAAAGGTCCAGAGGATCCAAAAGACACTGAAGACCCAAATGGCCCTGAAGACCCAAAACACCATGAAGATACAAAAGACCCAAAAGACACCGAAATGGTCAAAGATGCCTATCCCTCTGAAACGACGTGTGGTGAGGCGCGTGGAGCACATCGAGTCACGCAAGTACATACAATTGAGGAACCAAATGAAAGCTTAGCTTCTCCTAGTTCTTCTGAAATCAATATTATCATGTTTCAAAAACATTTCATCTGAGTTAATGAACTACAAATACCCGTACACCACTTACATATCTGGCGAGAGAGAGATATATATATATATATACACTATATATACACTATATATATATATATATATATATATATATATATATATATATATATATATATATATATATATATATATATATATATATATATATTGTTGCGGATATGGGACTTGGCCTCAATATCCGCTTGTAAATACTCCCCTATTTCCCCAATACTCCCCAACTATCCCCAATCCCCCATTCCCTAGTCCCATTGCCTGTAAATAACACTCTGTAGAACCGACCTTCCCCTTTTTCCCCCATTAAATGTCGTGCCCAGGTCCACCGCATCTCACGTAGACAACTTTCGGACATCTTGCTAGTTATTCTTAGTCTATGTCAGTTAAGGACTCGTTTCCATTAATTCTGACTCTTCGTTGCACCAGAATGTGATCGTATGGCACCAGTAGTGAGTTTAGGACCTCCCCTTACCTCCTCCCATCTTCCCCATGTCCACTGCAACAACAACTACAACAACAACTACAACAACAACTACAACAACAGAGGGGCGCGGCGCGGCGTGCGGGGAGTGTGCGTCCTCACACCGGCGTGGTTAGCCGCCATTGCCCATGCGCTCCACGGGGTTACCACGAAGGGGCTGGCTGTCAGCTCCTCGTCAGGGGCGGAGCCAGTAACCCCCCCCGCACCCAATAAGAAGGGCGGACCGATTCCATCTGGGGCGGAGCTAACTAGCCGAGGGCGTGTCACTCCCCGCCGGATATACGCAGCGACTTACCGGACGTGACGTCAGATGCGCCCCCAGCTTGAGAAGACAAGTCACCACCTCCAAGCGCTGAGTGAGACCTCCCGCATCTTTGGACTGGACCGGGTCGATTTTGCCCCTGAGCCAAGGTGCACCTTGAGCCATCGAAGACCTGCCCCTCCTTGCCATCAATCCCCGTGTGAGTCAGTTTTGTCCCGTTTATCTGTCGTCTGTCGGGGCTAATATAAGAGTGTGTCTAAGTGCCTGCCTTTCTATGCTGTCCCTCTTGTCGTTGTAATCTGACCTTCCGCCCTAATATAACCTCCTCCGGAGGTCTTGAGAACCGTATCCCTGGTGTCGTGTCATTTTAATCCCAGCCGTTGTGTCCTTTTCCTTCATTGATTTAGCGTAGCGCGACTCGGCAACGTTCGAGTATAATCGGGTAACTTGTGCGGACACGGCGGCCATTCCGCTCGGCCCACCATAACATCAAAGTCGTGTCTGTAACAATATATATATATATATATATATATATATATATATATATATATATATATATAGAGAGAGAGAGAGAGAGAGAGAGATAGAGATATAGATATAGATATGAACGCAGAGTTCAGAGTTACAGGAACGCGCTTGGTGGGCTTTGATTTTTCGGAATGTCTAGACAGACGAGCAATCTGTTTGAACTCTGAAGGCTGTGTGAATTTAAAAGCTGTGTAAATCATTTTCCTGGTGAGTGGCTGGAATGATTAATGTTTAGTACATTTGAATTGATTTGGTAAATTCAGATTACTCATTTTAAGTAATCCAATCAATGATTGAAACTTGTAAAATTATGAGATTGTCACTCATGTACTTCCATATGTTTTTTTTAGAAAACCTACTGTGAAACATGGTGGTGGAAGCATCATGTTATGGGGATGTTTCTCATCAGCAGGGACTGAGGCACTTCTCAGGATAGGAGGTAAAATGGATGGATCAATATACAAAAATATCCTCAAGGAAAACCTGCTGCCCTCTGCAAGTAAGCTGAAATTTGGACGGAAATTCACCTTTCAGTGTGACAACGACCCGAAGCACACAGCCAAAGCTACACTGGAGTGTCTAAGGAACAAAAATATAAATGTCCTTGAGTGGCCCAGTCAGAGCCCCAAACTAAATCCAATCGAGAATCTGTGGTATGACTTGAAGATTGCTGTTCATCAACACTCGCCACGCAACCTGACTGAGCTTGAACAGTTTTGTTCAGACATATGGGAAATATTGCCCAATCAAGGTGTGTAAAGTTGGTAGACATATCCTAACAGACTCACCGCTGTAATTGCTGTCAAAGGTGCTTCCAGCAAGTATTAACTAAGGGGGTGGACACTTATCTAACCAAGATAATCTAGTTCTGTATTTTTAATTAATTTTCTGAAATTTGTGGAATTTGTTTTTCAGTTGGAAGTTGTGGGTTACTATGTGCAAATAAAGGTTGGAAAAGGCTGATTTAATGCAATTTATTTCCAGGCTATAAGGTATAACAAAAGGTGAAAATTTTGAAAGGGGGTGTAGACTTTCTATAGGCACTGTATATATATATATATATATATATATATATATATATATATATATATATATATATATATATATATATATATATATATATATATATATATATATATATATACAGTGGAACCTTGACTTACGAGTTTAATTCGTTCTGTGACCGAGCTCGTAACTCAATTTGCTCGTTTCTCAAATCAAATTTCCCCATTAAAATGCATTGAAATGCTATTAATCCGTTCCAGCCTGCCAAAAACCACACCAATTTTTTTTTAAATATGCAGTATATATAAAAATATCTCACGCTTTATATTTCACCTGTATGCAGCATACAAGTTGGCAGGATGGCCTGGACTGGAGGTACGCACACTTGACTCTAAACTGTCCAGCCTGGGTTTGAATCCCGACCCAGCTATAACCTGTCATGTCGGTGTTTCACAGGCAGGGTGATTCATCAATGTGTGTACCGCTAAACTGGGCGCCCCGTTTGCGTCCCATTAGTTGTTGGATGTTAAGAATCTCACCGTGTCTTCCACAAAGAGAAGGCGAGCTATCGCCGGCACTCTGAACAAGTTGTGGCCTGGCATGCGCTTCTCCTCTGCCGTTATATACGTCCTCCTCGGCATCTTTTTCCAGAAGAGCCCTGTCTCGTCACAGTTGAAGATTTGCTGGGGGATGTATCGTTCGGCTTCTATCAGTTCGGCAAAAGTTATAATAAAATCTTCAGCTGCCTTCACATCCGCCTCACCAAGTCGACAACACGCACACCTCGCTCATGTTTTTCGACGATTGCGTGTTTTATATCCAAGCACATCAACCTCTTCTTCTTCTCAGTACTGCCCTTGGCACTCAATTACTTAGGACCCATGGTTAAAACTAAGAAATTTTCCAAAATAACCAACATGCGAAAACAAAACAGCAGCGATATACGGCAGATATGCTTGCACGGCAAGATAACCACGTGACCGGAACCCACCTGGTGGCGGCTGGCGTAAGCTCCAAAATAACCAACATGCAAAAACAAAACAGCAGCGATATACGGCAGATATGCTTGCACGGCAAGATAACCACGTGACCGGAACCCACCTGGTGGCGGCTGGCGTAAGCTCCAAAATAACCAACATGCAAAAACAAAACAGCAGCGATATACGGCAGATATGCTTGCACGGCAAGATAACCACGTGACCGGAAGCCACCTGGTGGCGGCTGGCGTAAGCTCCAAAATAACCAACATGCAAAAACAAAACAGCAGCGATATACGGCAGATATGCTTGCATGGCAAGATAACCACATGACCGGAACCCACCTGGTGGCGGCTGGCGTAAGCTCCAAAATAACCAACATGCAAAAACAAAACAGCAGCGATATACGGCAGATATGCTTGCACGGCAAGATAACCACGTGACCGGAACCCACCTGGTGGCGGCTGGCGTAAGCTCCAAAATAACCAACATGCAAAAACAAAACAGCAGCGATATACGGCAGATATGCTTGCACGGCAAGATAACCACGTGACCGGAACCCACCTGGTGGCGGCTGGCGTAAGCTCCAAAATAACCAACATGCAAAAACAAAACAGCAGCGATATACGGCAGATATGCTTGCACGGCAAGATAACCACTTGACCGGAACCCACCTGGTGGCGGCTGGCGTAAGCTCCAAAATAACCAACATGCAAAAACAAAACAGCAGCGATATACGGCAGATATGCTTGCACGGCAAGATAACCACGTGACCGGAACCCACCTGGTGGCGGGTGGCGAAAGCTCGTAACTCAAATCTCGGCTCGCATCTCAAAGCAATAAACCGCCCGAGCGACGGCTCGTATCTCGGAAAACTCGTAAGTTGGTGCACTCGTAAGTCAAGGTTCCACTGTATATATATATATATATATATATAGTGGAACAGTGGAACAGTGGAATATATACAGTGGAACCTTGACTTACGAGTGCACCAACTTACAAGTTTTTCGAGATACGAGCCGTCGCTCGGGCGGTTTATTGCTTTGAGATGCGAGCCGAGATCTGAGTTACGAGCTTTCGCCACCCGCCACCAGGTGGGTTCCGGTCACGTGGTTATCTTGCCGTGCAAGTATCTCTGCCGTATATCGCTGCATTTTTGTTTTCGCATGTTGGTTATTTTGAGTTTACGCCAGCCGCCACCAGGTGGGTTCCGGTCACGTGGTTATCTTGCCGTGCAAGTACAGTATCTCTGCCGTATATCGCTGCATTTTTGTTTTCGCATGTTGGTTATTTTGAGTTTACGCCAGCCGCCACCAGGTGGGTTCCGGTCACATGGTTATCTTGCCGTGCAAGTACAGTATCTCTGCCGTATATCGCTGCATTTTTGTTTTCGCATGTTGGTTATTTTGAGTTTACGCCAGCCGCCACCAGGTGGGTTCCGGTCACGTGGTTATCTTGCCGTGCAAGTACAGTATCTCTGCCGTATATCGCTGCATTTTTGTTTTCGCATGTTGGTTATTTTGAGTTTACGCCAGCCGCCACCAGGTGGGTTCCGGTCACGTGGTTATCTTGCCGTGCAAGTATCTCTGCCGTATATCGCTGCTGCTTTGTTTTCGCATTTTGGTTATTTTGGAAAATTTCTTAGTTTTAACCATGGGTCCTAAGAAATTGAGAGCCAAGGGAAGAGAGGATGATGTGCTTGGATATAAAACACGCAATCGTCGAAAAACATGAGCGAGGTGTGCGTGTTGTCGACTTGGTGAGGCGGATGTGAAGGCAGCTGAAGATTTTATTATAACTGAGAAGAAGAAGAGGATGATGTGCTTGGATATAAAACACGCAATCGTCGAAAAACATGAGCGAGGTGTGCGTGTTGTCGACTTGGTGAGGCGGATGTGAAGGTAGCTGAAGATTTTATTATAACTTTTGCCGAACTGATAGAAGCCGAACGATACATCCCCCAGCAAATCTTCAAATGTGACGAGACAGGGCTCTTCTGGAAAAAGATGCCGAGGAGGACGTATATAACGGCAGAGGAGAAGAGCATGCCAGGCCACAACTTGTTCAGAGTGCCGGCGATAGCTCGCCTTCTCTTTGTGGAAAACACGGTGAGATCCTTAACATCCAACAACTAATGGGACGCAAACGGGGCGCCCAGTTTAGCGGTACACACATTGATGAATCACCCTGCCTGTGATTCACCCATGACAGGTTATAGCTGGGTCGGGATTCAAACCCAGGCTGGACAGTTTAGAGTCAAGTGTGCGTACCTCCAGTCCAGGCCATCCTGCCAACTTGTATGCTGCATACAGGTGAAATATAAAGCGCGAGATATTTTTATATATACTGTATATTTTTTAAAAAATTGGTGTGGTTTTTGGCGGGCTGCAACGGATTAATAGCATTTCAATGCATTTTAATGGGGAAATTTAATTTGAGGAACGAGCAAATTGAGTTACGAGCTCGGTCACAGAACGAATTAAACTCGTAAGTCAAGGTTCCACTGTGTATATATATATATATATATATATATACCTGTGTTGTGTTGTCTTGTCTTGTCTTGTCACTGAACTACTTTCTCAAACTTTTGTGAAATCGTACCAAACTTCTGGTATGTACAATGTACATATCTCTCCCCCGTCGGTACGTCCTAAGGGTATTTTTTTTTTTATGTTCCAATTTTTTTTTTTTTTTTGGGGGGGAATTTTTTTTTTTCAACTTCAATTGTTTAGAAAATGTGATATCACGTATATTACAAATACATTTGTGCAGAATAATTGTTTGAATTATGATTGGTTTAAACCATGACAAAACGGCAACTCGGGTACAGTCATTTATCTATATATCTACACATCTGGGCAGTGTCTGTGTTGTCACTTAATGACTCCCTCAAACTTTTGTTTCCGTGGTTGTGAAGTGTTTTTAATAACGTTGTGGTGGTTTTGAATCACGTGGTGGTGAGGTATTTTGAATTATGTGGTGGTGAGGTGTTTTTAAATGACGTGGTGGTGAGGTGTTTTTAAAGCACATGGTGGTGAGGTGTTTTGAATTACGTGGTGGTGAGGTGTTTGAATTACGTGGTGGTGAGGAATTTATAATTACGTGGTGGTGAGGTGTTTTTAAGTATGTGGTGGCGAGGTCTTTTGAATTAGTTGGTGATGAGGTGTTTTGAAATACTTGGTGGTGAGGTGTTTTTAAATGATGTGGTGGTGAGGTGTTTTAATTTCGTGGCTGTGAGGTGTTTTTATTACGTGTTTTATGGCTGTGAGGTGTTTTTAATTTTGTGGTGGTGAGGCGTTTTTAATTTTGTGGTGGTGAGGTGTTTTTATTACGTGTTTTATGGCTGTGATGTGTTTTAAATTACTTGGTGGTGAGGTGTTTTTATTACGTGTTTTATGGCTGTGAGGTGTTTTAAATTACTTGGTGGTGAGGTGTTTTGAATTACTTGGTGGTGAGGTATTTTGATTTACATGGTGGTGAGGTGTAATCGTCCCAAACTTCCAGTCTGCACCTACCCCACCCCTATGTATGTGCTGAGGGGTTCTTTCTTGAAAAAAAAAACATTCAACCTAAATTGCCTATAAAAATGTAATATCACAAACACAACAAATATATTTGTGCAAAATAATTGTTTGTATTATGATTGGTGTAAATCATGACAACACAGCAACTCAGGTACAGTCATTATCCTCAGCTAAAATAAGCCCGTTCCGCAGTAACGACGCTTGGTGAGGCTCGCTGCGCTCGCCTCACCAAGCTAGTATATATATATATATATATATATATATATATATATATATATATATATATATATATATAAATATATATATATATATATATATATATATATATATATATATATATATATATATATATATATATACTATATATATATATATATATATATATATATACATATATATATATATATATATATATATATATATATATATATATATATATATATATATATTGTTGGGGTTTTGAGAACCCTGCACTTGTAAATTGTTGTAAATATACCCCTTTGTAAATAATTCTTTTTGTAAATACCTCCATTTCTTGTAAAGGTCAAAGGTCGTCCCCTAGTTAGTCCACATTGCAACACGTAGCGAACCATAGGCCCTCTTCGTAGTTATTTCGTTATTATGTGTTTCAGGTAAGGCTGCGTTTCCAATAGTTTGACTCTACGTTGTGTCAATCAAATAAGATAGGTCCCCTTTCAATTTCCCCAATCATCTCCGCTCTCCAAAGTTCCCTTCAAAAGCGGTGCGAGTGGTTTTCCATCCCGCAAGCCGCCATTGCCCATGTGCTCATCTCGGAGAAGAAGGGGGGAGGATCCGCCGGATCACGGCGTGGCACCAACTCGTCATCAAAGGTGGAGTCAGCCAGCCCGAACCAGCCAACCAGCACCGCGGTGAGTGACCCGGTAGGCGTGCCCTCGCAGCCCGCGGCTTGATCCGGCGATGGCTGATAAAAGGCAAGGGGAGGGACTGCTTAGAGAGATGACCGAGGAGGAAGAACCAAGAGACACCAGCTGAGCTGAGACGTGCTGCAGTTGAATTGAGTCAGAGACATGCTGCAATAGAATTCAGAGAGAATTCAGATAAGCTGCGAGAGACGAGCTGCAGTTGAGTTGAGTAATAACCAGCGCTGACGACCGGGTTTTCGCCGCTGAACCTGAGCGATGGCATGCACGCGGGACACCAACGGCGTGCCGTGATCCCCGGACCTCCCTGCCCGCCAGCTCTGTGGACCGTCTGCCCCTCTCATCCTTCCAGTCATTCCTGCCTGCAATTCCCATTCGTGTACGTGAGTTTGTTCTGTCTGTATTGTCCTGGGGATAAGTAAGCCTGTTTAAGAATTGCTCTGTGCCCTTCTGCTCCTTCCATTTCCTGTACATGCTCGCCCCTTTCATTTCCTTATAGTTAGTTAATAAACCTGTGTTCTTTCTTCTTACTTTGGTTTCATTCTCGTCCGATCGCTTTCGTGATTTCTTTCAATTGAGTATCTGTGACGCGATTTTGGCCGAACCGCTTATAATCGGGTTTAGTCCATCGCTAACGGCTCGGATTCCAGATTGCTAAACCGCTCGGCAAACTCCATCTTGTCCGGGATTCGAGCGGGGCCATCCACCTGCTTTGTGGAGGGATTGGCGGAGGTGTCCGGGAATCCCTTGACCAATCACCTTGGCCAATCCCATCCCACAAAGGAGCGGGGTAGTTCCAGGAACGGAGACGGCCTGCTTAACAAGACAAGGGGATTAACCCCCCCTTGCTAACGGGAGTGCCGTGCTCCTTTTTCCGTAATATATATATATATATATATATATATATATATATATATATATATATAAATTTTATATATATATATATATATATATATATATATATATATATATATATATATATATATATATATATATATATATATATATATGCTTATATATATATATATATATATATATGCTTATATATATATATATATATATATATATATATATGCTTATATATATATATATATATATATATATATATATATATATATATATATATATATATATCTATATCTATATATATGTGCCGTGCTCCATGTGTGTGTCCACTGTCCATATATATATGTGTGTGTGTGTGTGTGTCCACTTCTCCCATGCTCTTCTCGCCGATGAAAGCTGCAAATCAATGTCGACCTGACACCACCCATCCACCACAGACATGGGCTGTCACAAAGATAGACTCGCTCATAGATAGATATCCACCTAGATAGACTCGCTCCATTCACATTCAACCCCGCCCACAAAGGGCCTACCTGACCAGATAGCCTCAACAAGGACAAACCTGGATGTGCAATACTCTCAAAGAATTTCCAAGCTTTTAATGCACATCCATATTTTACTAGATCACACAGGAACCAGATGCAGAGGAAGCAGACAACCAATCAAGGACGATTGACATGAAAAAGAAAGAGAAAAGTAATTTTTAAAATGTTTTTCACTCCAAACATCCGTGTATTGGATCGGAAGAGGATTAACACGAGGTAGATATAAAAGCAGGTCAACATCCTCAATTTGTTCACTCAGCTTTGACGAAGTTTTTGAGTTACAAACTTAACGTCGCCCAAGACTGGAGCAGCTCTCGCCCATTAGTATCAAATTCGGCCCATGTTTAATGGAGTTATATAATTTTGGTTGGCTGTGCCTTTTAAGATTACTAGGGCATGCCCGTACTATATATATATCTAAAATTATATCCCCCCCCCCTCTATTTACATGAAATGGTTTGGTCCAAAGCGAACAGCTTGCGAGTACGGTGACAATCCCCCCCCCTCTATTTACATGAAATGGTTTGGTCCAAAGCGAACGGCTTGCGAGTACGGTGACAATCCCCCCCCCCCCCCCCTCTATTTACATGAAATGGTTTGGTCCAAAGCGAACGGCTTGCGGAGTTTGGTAAAGAAATCGCCATAGCGTGCACAAACGCGCAGGAAAGCGAAAGAATCGCAAATTAGTTTTAATTAGTTTTAAAACATAGTTTAACGCCAACATAGTTTGCCAACGTGAAATAAATGAATACGCTCTCAAATGTGCCGTCCGAGGCAGAGTCTGTTCGGCACGTTCGGCACACGTGATAGCTCGCTGCTCTCTGATTGGTTGAATCGTTTTTTGGACATAGCTCGGTAACCACTTGTCCGATTAATTTCAAACCTTGAAAAGGCACATCCTCGGGTCCCCAGCAATATACCTGGCAAGTTTCAAGTATATCGGACCGGTAGTTGTCGAGAAACAGCGGTCGCATACAGACACACACACAGAGATTACTGGAATTATAGATAGACTAGGGCATGCCCGTACTATATATAAGCTAGGACGTGCCCGTACGTGGGTGCCCGTTCCTTGCCAAAAAAAAAAAAAAAAAAAATTTGTGTAGGGGTGTGTGTGTGTAAACATCCTAGGGCGTGCCCGTACGTGGGTGCAAAAAAACATGCGTGCAAACAACAACAGCAAAAAAAAACTTTGAAACCACGTGGCAGTAACGACCACAGAACCCCCCCCCCCCTCTATTTACATGAATGGTTTGGTCCATTCGCAACGACCACAGAACCCCCCCCCTCTATTTACATGCAATGGTTTGGTCCATTCGCAACGCCAAAGCGAACGGCGAACGGCTAAATCGCCATAGCTCGGTAAGTACTTGTCCGATTAATTTAAAACCTTGAAAAGGCACATCCTCGGGTCCCCAGCAATATACCTGGCAAGTTTAAAGTATATCGGACCCGTGGTTGTCGAGAAACAGCGGTCACAGACAAACAAACGTACAAACGTACAAACAAACAGAGATTACTGGAATTATAGATAGATGAATGTACATTTCAAACTTTTAAACTGCCCATGTCATCAGCTTAGCTTATATCTTCATAGCTTTGATGTATGTGTCCCACAGGATAGCCCAAGAGGTTGCACACTTTCCTTTGAGAAGTCGACTCGAGGTTTGATTTTTAAGCCACCATAACTGTCAGCCTGGTGTTTCCCATGCAGGACATTGCATCAAAAAGTGCACCATCCATTGGAAGGGGCATTAATCTGGTATACCATCTGCTAGGACTGAATACTCATCAATTTTAAATATTTCACCTCTCTTTCGCTGAAAGGAGATTGTTGCTGCTACCTACGCCAAATTCCAAACTATTTCCTCACACTAACTCATGGTTCCTGCGCATCATTAAAGTCATTAAAAATTATTATATTTGAACTTCTGGGTTTAAGGCCCTTAAACGTCATTATATTTACTCTCATGTCATTAAAAGTCGTTAAATGTGGAAATTTGAGAAAAAGTGCATACGGAATATGCGTGCAAAGTCACTAGTCTTCGACTGGCACTGTAGCACATTGTGTGTCCTCGATACAAGATCGGAACTGCTCCGTAGCACTGTGCATGTCATAGTCCACCGAGCTGTATATAGCACTAGTGAGGTACCTGCGCTACCACGGGAGGGAACCAAATGCAGACAGACAATGCAGAAATGGCGAATGCCAAACCATGAACCAATAAATTTCCACATTTCTGTGCCACCTTTATTTGAAGACCTACTGTATAAGACGAACAGTATAAGACCTATAAACTTGAAAAACTCGTGAAACTCGTAAAATCATGAGAATAAAAAGAATAAGCTTACCTTTGCCAAAGGGATCAAATCGGTACTCCGATGTCAAAGATGCTAAAACCACCAATGATAAGTCGATGCAAGAAGTCGATGTGAATAAGAAAACGTCATTTTTTATTAAATTTTTCTTTTTATTAATTAATTCTTTCTTTATTAATTGATTGAGTTAATTCTTTCTTTTTTAATAAAAAAAATTATCATAAAAATAGCTGTCTTTGATATTATGTATATTATAGTGCCCAAAATGACAGTTAGATTGGTTCTGTTGTAAGGTTTAAAGTTCCGGTTTTATGTACAAGCCGGGTCATTAAAAAGTCAGTATTTCAGATTCCGAAAAGTCATTATTTTTCAACTCCCTTAACCTGCAGGAACCATGATTAAAACATGACAAAGCTCAACCCCTGTGTTGGGGCACGGGCGCCCCCTCAACTACGATGTAACAATGGTCCAAGGCAGAGACTGAAATATGCAGGCTGTGATAATGAAGAACACTACATAGTTTTTTTTATGTTTAAAGGAATATACTAAATCCAGCAATAATTTCATAAAACTTTATTACTTGGCAATTTTTTTTATTTTTTATTTTACAAGTATGTTGATCACTCCTGTGTGTGTGTGTGTGTGTGTTTGTGTGTGTTTGTGTGTGTTTGTGTGTTTGTCCGCTCACTTATACATGCCCATAGGTCACAATTTTAAACTGATCTTCACGGAACTTCACCAAATGGTAGAGATGGTGGTCCGACAGAATCCTATTTATTTTGATGTCAAAAGGTTAACATACGCTAAAGGTCAACCACTTTTTTCGAATTTCTAAAATCCTCAATTTTGTTCCGATTGACTGGAAATTTTAATCGGATTTACATATTAGCTTACTGAATTCAACCACTAACTATTTTAGAGATCAACATAGGCCAAAAGGTCGACAACCTTTTCACATTTCTAAAATCCTTAATTTTCATCTGATCGACTTGAAATTTGTTTTATTTGTTGCTCCCTGCACACCTTTCATCATTGATAACCTCAATTGAGTGAAAAATCAATTTGCTAAATTGTGTGCCCAGAGTCATAACAAGTATAATCGCTCAGTCATTGTTTCACTTGGCTGCAATGGTCTCTTTTAGACTGTTATGACATGTAGGAATAGAGAAGCATAATAAGGTAATTTCAGGTAAAGGTTCATATTGTTCTAAAATGTACAAAATAAGCATGCCAGCCAATGACGTTTTATGACTGGATACAGATTTACTGATTACGTCTTGCCCAATGCAGTCATATAGCAATAATAGCCTCAATGCT
Organism: Myxine glutinosa; assembly: GCF_964187855.1. Lineage (NCBI taxonomy): Eukaryota > Metazoa > Chordata > Myxini > Myxiniformes > Myxinidae > Myxine > Myxine glutinosa. Next base: position 54,746,014 of record NC_136268.1, read on the forward strand.
CTGGTATTGCTAATTTCATATAAGCAAGTGGTCTACAACTCTTAATTAACGTTTTGTAGGAATTTTATCGAAAGATTTTCCTTCGTGTTTGTAGAATGCGGACTGCAATGGAAGGACAAGACAGGTAACATGGTTGTGCGCAGAACCATGTGAGGATGCTGGAGAGACCGCAGCAAACTAGCATATACTCAGAACGTCCTTGAGCTGCCAAATGGTGGTAATAAGGTATTAACAAGTCGAAATATTACCATCATCATGAAAAGGCACATCATGTAGAGGACACAAAATATCCACACAGAGACTTGTTCTATTTGTTCTTTGAAGGCCAAGGGCAGAGGAAGAAGACCTTGTGACGCATTTGCAATGCTTGAGATTTATCATTATAATTGCCCTTCAATGGAATGATCTTGCATATTCTTGTTCCACTTGATGCAAACAGCAACCAAGGTCGCCACGTTTTCACCGTTGCATTGTTTTTTTTTTTGGTTCTTTGATGCATAATTTATCTGAACAAAGTTTAGGTTCATTGTCATTGATACAGCGCATTATCTGATTATTGTTATTACTTTTATTATTAATGACAATAATAATCACTGCAGTGAGCAAATTGGATTCACAATGCCAATAAGTCCTTTGTCATATGATGTAAAATCATATGATTATTATTGAAAATAAACACAACAGCATAATATTGCAGCAAATTGTGACTGAGAACCATTATTTGCAACCAAACGATTTTATCTGTAGCGTACCTGGGATTCTCAGGCTAAAGCGTAAAAGAAGCAAAAGGGTAAAAAGAGGCGACATGCACCATTTCTTACTAAATGCTTTCCCAGGCCTCCTCAACTCCCCGCTCAGTCCCATTTGCAAAGTGCTTAATTTGGCATTTCAGTCGAGTGCACTTCGAAATGGATGTGTGGAGGTTTGGACGTCTCTTTCCATTGTTGCGTCCCCAAGAGGATGGCACTCCATCAGTCTCGTGTTCTTTCCACTGTTCTCCCGACCATCTCCTTCAATCAGATGCTGGTTGGGCTGGTTTATCTTCCCATCTGGACACCTTGCTTCTTGATTCTGGGATCCTAGGTTCAAATCCTTTACAACATGTTGATTGTTCTGTCTTCCACCAATGCCCTTGTAATTGATATCTGATAATGCCAAATTGGCCTCCAAGTTGTATTTTTAAACAAGCTCCTCTGTGAGCCTATGGTCTTGGTTTTGAAAATGATTCTAAGTGAAGCAATGCTCAGCATCTGTAAATCAATTATGACAGCGACCCTTTGACATTCATTATATGCATGTATTTCGAATTTGTAACACCGGTCTTGTCTTTTTGAATCTAATAATACATTCTAGATTAATTTCCTTTTTGCTCATGATGCCTCACCCTATCAATGATTGGGAAAATCACTGTGAGGCTGGGAACGCCAATCACAATCAATGTTTTTACTCAACACATCTGCTCTATTGGTGTTTTTGTTTTCCACCCGATTATCCAAAGGCTTTGATTGCATTTAAATGATGTATCGAGCTTGTTAACGTTTTGCCTATTTAACAGAATAGATCATGTCATACAATTTCTTATTATAAATGATGTTCAATTCAGTGGTTTACTTCTCGAATACACAACATAATATTTTGTAATTTCAAATAATTTTTGAATGATACTTGAGTAACTGAACAGTTATAATGTCTCCAGTTATGTGTGGCAATATATATATATACTAGCAGAAGTACCCGGCATTGCCGGGCGGGGGAGGTGAGGGGGAAGGGGAGGGGAAGGGGGAATGGGAGGGGAGGGGAACGGAACGGGGGGGAGGGGGGAAGAGGGGGGAGTGGGGGGAGGGGGAGGGGGGGGAGGTGGGGGAAGGGGGAGGGTAAGGGTGGAAGGGGGAGGGTAAGGGGGGAAGGGGAGGGGGTAGGGTGTAGGGGGAAGGTAGGGTGGAAGGGGGAAGGGGGGGAGGGGGGGAGGGAGAGGGGGGAGGGGGAGGGAGATGGGGGAGGGGGAGGGGTCGGGAGGGGGAGGTGGGGGAAGGGGAGGGGGTAGGGTGGAGGGGGAAGGGGAAGGGGAGGATGGAGGGGGGGAGGGTGAGGCGGGAGGGGGGGAGGGGAGGTAACATTACATTACACACACACAAACTGTGTTTTATGTTCAATGAATGGTCTGGCGGCGGGGATGGAACATCACGTGATCGCTCTGAGTGAATCAGCGCGCTGCTCTGCCACTGGCTCAGATTCCGTGTATAATATTCCTCGCTGAAAAAAAATCTATGTGAAACATGCTACTATCTATGCTAAATCATGCTAAATCATGCTAAATGCTAATCATGCTAAAATCTATGCTACTTGCTGTGAGTTTATGGCGGCAAGGAACATCACGTGATCGCTCTGAGCTAATCAGCGCGCTGCTCTGCCACCGGCTCAGATTCCGTGTATAATATTCCTCGCTGAAAAAAAATATGGATCTAAAGATGAAAGAAAAAAAAACCTATGTGGTGTGAATGGCAATGTTCCTCGCTGAAATGTGAAAAAACGCAATCGCTTTTCACTCTGATTACGTGCGAACGCGTAACTGTGAGTTTATGGCGGCAAGGAACATCACGTGATCGCTCTGAGCGAATCAGCGCGCTGCTCTGCCACTGGCTCAGATTCTGTGTATAATATTCTTCGCTGATGCGTTGAGGTAAAATTATGGTTTAAAAATATTATGAAATAATTTTTTTTAGGTCGGCCATGTTCTTCCCAGGCTCAATGGCCATGTCTATGCCAAATATCAAGCACGTGAGCCTCTCCGTTTAGGAGTCTATCGGTAACATTACACACACACACACACACACACACACACACACACACACACACACACACACACACACACACACACACACACACACACACACACAAACTGTGTTATATATATATATATATATATATATATATATATATATATATATATATTGTTACGTATGTGGGGGGTAAACAATGAAATACCTTAGTCGAGATAGAATAGTGTAGGTTTAGAATGCTCCATGTGCCGCGTGAAGCCATCTCGATGTACGTAAGTAGGCTGTCTGTCCAGGTAAGAGCGTTTGCATGTCGTCATGAGGGGCGTGACTCTGTGTTAAGTAATTATAGGGCTTAAATGTTAATTCCCCAGTGTGTAATTTACCCCTGTGATCTTCCCTCCATCTCTATTACAATTAAAAAGCCCACCAAAAACAACTATAACAAATGGACTCGTTCGCTCACAACGCTGCCAGGGCTAACCAACACCCAGCACATTTACCGATCGCCACGTAAATCCCGCTTCACGACCGCCGACGTCATCCGAACATTCCCGTACAGCGACTAGACTCCGCCCCCCAACGACTCATAGCGGGTAGGCCACATCTCAGCCTTCGTGATTGGTGGAGGAGCGATGGGATGATTGAGTAGAGCTCGGTGATTGGACAGAGTGTGACGTAAGCATGGAACATTCAAGAGCTGAAGGAAAGAGAAGCTGTCTCGCCATCTTGGTCTTTTTCGTCCTGGCGTTTGTTGGAAGCGGTCGCATTTCCTCTTTGCTCTGGCTTGGTCGCAGGTGGTGGCGCATCTTTTGCTCGTGTGCGCTTGTGGAAAGAGACTGAACAAGAGAGGTTTGGGGCAGTCGGCAGCGCGGGGGGGAACTCATGTTGGGACTTCGAGATGCGTGACTCCACGCCATTTTGTGCGCTTCCCACACGGTGGTTTGGAGGCGACGAATGACCTGCAAGCCTTACCAGCCATTTGGGGACGCAAAGCTGAGTGCCGGCGATTTCCAAATCATTTTATTTTCATTATCTTTTCCCCTTGTTTGTATACGAGTCTGAGTGGAGATGTCTCAATTAGGAATTATAGTTTTTACCTCTCCTTTCATTTTTGTTATTTATTTTTATTGTTATCTCTTGCATTTATTTTCATTAAATCCTTTATTTTTGCATTTCATTCTTGTATTGTGGATTTTTCTGTCCAGTTTTTGTGTTTTGTGGGTTTGGAATAACCCCATGTGTTTTCAAAAGGCCTCGTACCTCTCCACGTGTGCGAAAAAATAATCCCGCCAAGTCCGAAGTACGTCTCGGAGTTAAAGCTCATCTCAGCTATTTATCTGAGGCCGGTCTTTATCGGCCACGGCCAGGACAATATATATATATATATATATATATATATATATACAGTATATACAGGTTGAATCAAAAGTAGCGCCCGATTTATGTTTTTTCGGCTGTCAGATTCTTTCTGGGATGTCATGTTGTTAATAATTGTCTTGCAGATTATTAATTTTCTTAATTTTTTTATTTATTTTTTTGTTTTGCAGGTTATTGCTGAGAGTTTGGAAAGTTACTGAAGTTGCACCAAATTGAACCATGAATTACCTTTCAATGAATCAACGCATTGCGGCCGTGAAACATTACTACAAATGTAATGAACAACCAACGATGGTGGCACGCCGTTTGGCACAGGAATTCGATATTAACCCACCCCAGGGAAGAAACATACGATTGATTGTCGAGAAATTTGAAGCAACAGGGTCGGTAGCCACTGCAAAGAAGTCCGGTCGTCCGAAAACGGCAACGAATGTAGCTAAGGGTTTCCCCCGTAATAATTTTCCGTAATAATTTCCCCCTGAATAAATGGTTAGATAAACATGTCATTCATTTATTTCTACCTTCTTGTATACTGTAATACAAATGGCAAACAAACAATCAACTGACAGAAATATATATATATATATATAAGCTAAATGTCCGTTTGTTTGTTTATTTGTGAACCCACTCATATGAGCTCCCAAGGTCAATCACCACAAAACTTTATAGGATAACATATGTTACCACCCTGCACCTAAATAGGGGTTTAAAACAGTTATTTTCTCACAACTTATAGATACCTGAGCTGCCACGTGTCGCCATGATCTCCAAGGGTTGATCCACATATACAAAGCTTTATAAAAAGCCCAATTTTTATCGGATTTCAAAATTGATACCGATATAATTAGTGAGATTGTGACTTCCGATCGTCAAATATGTAATCAGATGTGAAAAACAACTCTTAATTAAGGCATTACCATGATTGGTAAGTTCGGAAAAGAAGGAGTCTCGTGACCTCTGAAATTCACTAATTGTTCAAAAACCGAAGGTAGTATAAAGACAACCTATACATAGATTAGAAGGGAATTTTACTGCTCATATAACAACATAACTCTCAAGGGTGAAAAAATAGTTTGTACAAAAAATGACCCAAGTGACACCATCTACAAACTGCCACATGCCAATGGGTAAACCCTTCAGCAATCACATCACAACAAGGTGAGTTGTTGTTTTGCTGTTTGTTTGTGATCATACTGCTTTGAGCTCCCACAGTTAATCACAACGAAACTTTAACCACGATGTACCTTAATAGGGGGGTTTATACCGTGATGAGGAGGTCATTTGACCCATTATTGCCAAGTTGCATTCACGAGTTTATTTAATTACAAACCCGAGGTAATTTCTTTACTACAGCTTCACTCTTTTACATCCTTTAGATGCTTTACACCCCTTAGATCCCTTAGACTTAGACTCTTTACATCCCTTATACCCTTTAAACCACTTAGACCCCTTAAACACCTTAGACCCCTTTTGACCCATTAGGTCCTTTAAACCCTGTAGATCCCTTTTGACCCTTTACATCCCTTAGATTCCTTTGACCCTTTATACTCCTTTGATTCCTGTGGACCGTTTACACCTCTTCGATTCTTTTTGACCCTTTAGACCCCTTAAACCCTCTGCACCTCTTGGACCATGACACCCTTTTGATCCCTTCATACCCATTTCGACCCTTTGGAGACAAATACCAAGACACCTTCTTTGACACTTTTAAGACCTATTGACTTTTTAAGACACTTTGGACAACATAAGAACATTTGGACACTTTTGTCTCCTTTTGTTCTTTCATCCATAGACACCTTTAGACCCCATTTGGCCCTTTTAAGAGCCTTGATTATTTAAATACTTTAGTCCCCTTTATAACCCTAAAAACACTTTAGAGCCCTTAGAAAATTCGAAAAAAATTACTCCCAAAATCGGTTTTGATGAACTTTTCTGTGCAATATTCACGTCGCATCACAAGTTGCAATGATGCATCTAAACTGATATCTCAAAGCGAAACTGATGTTGAAAAGTGAAACTGAAATTTCTGATCTATGGATCATCGAATGGGAATCCAGAATGAAATTCTGTGGGAAATTGCTGAAGGCAAAGCTGTGGGGAGTATAGAGAGGGGGGGGGGGGGAGGGGAGGTGGGGGTCAGGAGCTGGAGAAACGATGTGGAGAGGGATAGGTGCCTGGAGGTGGTCGGTTGGTATGGAAAGACCTTTGGTGATCTTCCATCAGACGGTTAGCCCAAAACATGCCGAAACCCATTTACCAGTTTAGCTTTCATAATATCACCATCAATCCTGAGCAGTACTTCGGAGGTACAACGAGCATGGATTGCAAACCTTAGCTGATAGAATGGAACAAGGTTGTCGAGGTTACCTTTTTACCAATGGGTAAAAAACCCATTGCGACGTATGCTCACTGAATATTTATACTGAATTCCCATTTCTATCAATACACACTCCAAGGGAAATTGTTCATTTCACGTCAGACATCTACGAACCCCCATCATTGACGGGGGACTTCACCCCCCCCCCCTCCCACCTATAATATTATTAACCCTGTAATATTATTCATCATATTAGTTTGTTGTCATTCATTGTCCAAATAAGTGTCTTCCTCCTCTTTTTTCCTCTATAGTTTTACTTGTAAGAATTCATAGTATTCACACCACAACAACAACAACAACATGCATTTTAAGGCCATTTTCCCTGCTAGAGCGGGGGTTAGCCTTGCGGTCCCCATGACAATCTTCTCCATTTTGCCCTATTTTCTGCATCTCTCCTTGTTAACCCCCTTGCCCGCATTTCTTCTTCCAGCATCTTTAGCCAAGTCTTTCTCGGTCTTCCCCGTCTTCTACTTCCTTCTACATTCATTTCCATCACTCTTCTCAACCAGTCACTTTCATCCTTCCTCAACACATGACCAAACCATCTCAACCTGTCAGGGGGGGGAAAGTTAGGATGATTCCAAGGGCCCTGCACTGACAGTGGCCCTAAAAATTATTCGAACATTAGGTAAAAATTCTCAATATTAAATTATTAACCAGGCTTTGCAGTCTTGCCATGCTGTCCATTGAAAGTCAGTTGGCTCGAAAGCTGGACTTCAAAGACTTGATCAGTGACTTTGCTGGCAACAAGGCTCGGCGCTGGGCTCTTGGTGTGTAAGGCTGAGCAAGGACCAGTGATAACTAAATGGCATGGCTATGGATATTGGATCACTACACTTGGTATGTATACTTGTATGTATACTCTGCTGCTGATTTTATTATTTTGTTTGTTATATCATTCTATAGATGATAATGTTAATTTATTTTAATTGAAGAGGTTAATGTATGTTGTTATTCTTACCAATAAAATTACATTTAGACTGTAAAAGATGGCCTTTAGCACATTTCTTGTGTGGGTATCAGTCTTGCATCAAATAGTGAATTCCATACTGTATGCAGAAATATAAGCATTGTTTCAACCTCCTGGCAAAAATGTCGGGGAAAAAATGTGGGCGCGTGCTTCATAGGGGCCCATTGTGATGTCTTTTCATGGGGCCCAAAATCCGTGGCGGCGCCCCTGCAACCTGTTCCTCTTCACAGCATCAATCACAGGCTCTATTCCCATCATCTTTTGCAATTCATCATTTGTCTTCCTCTCTCTCAACGATACTCCGCACATCCACCGAACCATTCACATTTCCACCCTTTCCAGCCTTCGTTGCTGCTCTACGTTCATTACCCATGTCTCGCTCCCATAAATCATAACACTTCTCACACATGCAGGATACACCTTTCCCTTCAGCTTCAACGAAACTCCCCTCCTCATCAGCACGCCACTCAGTTACCGAAACTTCTTCCATGCACATCTCACTCTAGGAACCGTTGCCGAGTCTGATCCACATTCTCCATTCAGCATGTCTCCGAGGTAGCAAAATGTTCATCGTATTCAAAAAAATCATCGTATTCACACATTGTACTGTATTATTTGGCAAGTTTACCATTATCTTTCACTTTCAACTCTTCACATTCTCTAAGCCTATAGATATAATACCCGTAAAAGCAAATAAAAATAAGCAACAAGAATAATTGGCTGATTCGGAAAGATGTTACAAAGAAAGACAGATGCAGAAAATTGTAATTCTGCCAATCAATCCTGCAGCATATCTCCACCCCGATCAGATGTCCTGAACCAAAGTGGTTACACAAAGTGTGCATGCAGTCGTCTATCATCAAGGAACAAGACAACCAACCTATTACAGTTCATTCAAGATGTGATAAATTAACTCAACTGCAACAATTGAACACAGAGAGAGAGAGAGAGAGCAGATGGGGTGAAGGCAGAACAATGGAAATACATGATGGACATTCTTGCTATATGGGTCAATGAAAGGCCCTGTGGGTTTGCATCATGGTGGAATATGCTATTGATAGACCAATATATTGGATTCCACACGTTGTGATCTTTGTACACAAATACTGTATACCTTATGCTAACCCTTTAATGATGAAATAGCGATATTTCGTTACCCCCATTTAACACTTATCGCATCCCTTCAACAATATATATTTCGAGATCAAAACCCATTACTGCAGTGGGTGCTGGGGAGCGAGTGCCACACCAGCTATTGCTGTATTTATCCTGCCCAAAAGGAAATGCCTGCCACACATTAACCTGGCTGTGGTGCACAAAAAAGTTGTGGGAACAGTCAGGAACAATTTAAACCTAAAAAAGCTCTTCTGTTCGAGCAGTTGCATAGGCCCGCCAATTAGGCATGAGCTTAGCAGAGCTACAGCCCCCTATGTCTCCATAGGATTGTACTGCAGCCGAAACCAGAATGATAATTTATTTCTCTGTTTTATACACCACTTCAACCCGGTGAGGGCACATCCGCAGACTCCTGCTTCAGGTATGGAGCAGGAGGAGCCTCTGTTCCATACTGACAAGGGCCAACAAGCCTGAAACATGTGTCCATGGATGTTCCCCCTCCAGGGTGGAGTGGTCTATAAAATAAATTGAGAATTATATATCTCCCAGTATTGGCTACAGTACAATCCTTTGGATGTCCTTAGTTCTGCTAAGCTCATGCCTAATTGGTGGAGCCTATACAACTGTTTAGCAATTAGAGGCATACAATATATATTATATATATATATATATATATATATATATATATATATATATATATATATATATATATATATATATATTTCGGAATGGGACTTAGAACTTGGGACTCAGAGGACTCAGAGAAAGGAGCAACGGATATATTTATTAGAACTCGTTTACACAAGCTTGCGGAGAACACAATGTCGCTTGAAGCTCATGAAATGACCAACACTACAACAAGGTGCTCTGAAGTAATTCGATTTAAACTTGCTATATATAAAGAATATTAGGGTGTGGCTTTAGCTCACAAGATACAGAGAAAGAATGGGCTCATTGGTCCCCCCACCATTAGTCCCATCCTGTTGTTCAGTTAGTTAAAGGAAGTTCATCCAAGGCCACTCATGGTTTAGCTCAGATAAGGAGATGGTCAGCAATATGTGGCAACATGTTTACAACTTTCTGTATAGAGACTTGGGTTGGGGAAGTACAAAGGGAGTGGACACTCATAAATGTGTCAGCCTTCTTGCCTTCGTCTCCTGGAAAGCAAATCCAACGGAAGGAAATCTCATTTCCTTTCACAAAGCCCGAAACAAGTGTGTGTCCACCCTCAGGAGAGCCAGGAAACAATATCTCTCCGTTCTCAAGACCGAACTCTCTTATCTGTCTCCTCTTCCAAATCCTGGTGGCGTCTGGTCAAATCCGTTTCTGGTGTTTGTTCCCCCTCCATCCCCTCCCTTACCTCAAACGCTACACAGCTGACTCCGCACGTGAAAAAGCTGAATGCCTCAACTCTGTGTTTGCCTCTAAATCTTGTGTCCCAAACCCATCCCTCTCTGTACCCACCATACCCAGTCGTACCCTGCTGCTCCTGGACTCCGTGTCCTTTCCTCCTGACAAGGTGGAAAAGTTTCTGTCAACCCTCGACTCTGATTCTGCAACTGGACCCGACGGCATCAGCCCACGGGTCCTAAAATCCTGCTCTGCTGCTCTATCTCACCCTCTCTCTGTTCTCTTCACCCTCTCTTTTGCTCAAGGTCAACTGCCATCTGCTTGGAAATCAGCCAACATCACCGCTTTGCACAAAAAAGGTGCAAAAACAGATCCTAGCAACTACAGACCAATCAGCCTTCTCCCAATTATCAGCAAAGTCATGGAATCCATCATTGCTTCGGATATGAAATCTTTCCTCTTCTCCAATGGCTTGATCTCTGATCATCAATTTGGTTTCAGACCAGGTCACTCTACTCTGGACATGCTGCTTCTGCTGTCTCAACAATGGATGGAGGTCCTCAATGCCAAACAGGAAATTAGAGCTGTCTCCCTCGACATATCACGTGCCTTCGACACGGTCTGGCACCCCGCTCTGCTCACCAAACTCTCCTCCTTTGGTATCCATGGAAATCTCCACGCATGGCTGGCGGACTTCCTCTCTAGTCGTCGTCAACGTGTGGCCCTGAATGGGTTTCTCTCATCTCCTCTTCCTGTTCAGGCTGGAGTTCCCCAAGGCAGTGTTCTGGGCCCCGTGCTTTTTCTGGTCTTCATCAATGATCTCTCTGACTCTCTCGAAAATCCTCTCTATCTCTTTGCTGATGACTCCACTCTCTGCCGCTCCATTCCTCTTCCCTCAGATCGGCAGTCTGCTGCCTCCTCACTCTCTGAAGACCTGGACAAAATCACAGACTGGTCAAACAAGTGGAACATGTCTTTCAATCCTGACAAATCTCACACTCTTACTATGTCTCTCCGAAAAGATCGACTGGACAACCCTCCCATCTACTTTCTCAACAATCCTCTCCAAGAAGTTCTGTCGCTCAAGATTTTGGGTCTCACTATCTGCCATGATCTTTCTTGGGAAAACCACATTTCCAAGCTGGCCTCCAAAGCCAGTCGCCGACTGGGCATCCTCCGTCGTGCGAAGTCCTTCCTCGGCACACCTGAGCTCCTCACCACATACAAGGCTTTCATCCGCAGCTCAATGGAATACTGTTCTCCCCTATGGGCCGGTGCTCCTGCCTCACACCTAGCTCGGCTTCACGCTGTTGAAACCAAAGCTTTCAGAATTATTGGAATCTCCCGCGATGAAGCTATCTCTGAGGGCCTTTCACTCACTCACCGCAGGCAGGTAGGTGGTCTTTCTGTCTTCTACCGACTCCTCTCCGGCCTTGCACCCCCAGCTCTCTCTGTGCTCTGTCCCCCAAATATTCCTACAGGTCGCACAAGATCTGCCAGCAACCCTCTGATGGTTAAACTGCCGAAATCTCGGCTCTCTGCTCACCTTCACTCTTTCATTCCTCTTTTCTCCCGCCTCTGGAACAAACTCCCTCACTCCCTTCAATCCCACTCCTCCCTCCAGGTCTTTAAAACAGCTGTTCACCACCATCTCTTATCTTCCCCCATCCAAAACCTTGATCATTTCTACCCCCGCTAATTCACCCCAGATCCACCTTGTTTGAAATTCCAACTTCTTTCCTGGAAGTCCTGGCAGTGTCCATATGTTTTATACCTCTCCCACCGCCCCCTTCCCATGCCCCCCCCCCCCCCAAAGCCCTCGCCCTCTCTCAGATCTCTCGATGTCTCCATGTCTCTCGGTCCCTGCTCTCAAATGTTGTGTTTGTGTCCTTCCCCCTCTCTCCCCATCTTGTCTACCGCTCCCGATGTTATATGTTTTATGTGTCGGTTTGTCTTTCTGTGTGATTAATGTTCGCTCTTTCACGAGCCTCGATCTTGTATACAAAAAAAAAAAAAAAAAAAAAAAAAAAAGCCTACAGGATATTGGCAAAGTCTTGTGGGAGGCTGAGAGATAGCAGCTGCAACCAAGGCCACAAAAGGGGAACAAGGGATTATGCCAATACAGGGCAAGAGCTCACAAGCACAGAACTCCTTATTAGGGTATTACACATCCTCAATGCACAAGAAAGGACGAAGTATTTTAAAAGAATACAGCAATCAGTCAAAACAAAACATATAATTGGTTATGCTTGGTAATTGGTAGAGCAGCAAGAATTAACAAAGGGGGAGGGGAATAACAGCTCCCCATATATGTATATATATATATATATATATATATATATATATATATATATATATATATATATATATATATATATATATATATATATATATATATACATTGTCCTGGCCATAGCCGATAAAGTCTCGGACGGATTCCCGATCGAGCTTACACTCCGAGGCGTTCATTCAAAATATAGCGGAGAATACGCGTGTGGGGGAGGGCAGAGAGCTTACTTTCACGGGTCGCACCGGACGTCTTCAAAACTGCGATGATTAACTCAAGCCGACACAGGATTTAAAATGTACAAAAATACCGGCTTTATTGAAGAAGTAGAAAAGCGGGAGGGCCGACGGGAGTTGTGGGAGATATGTTGAAGGCAGCAGGAAGTTGGGGTGTGAAGAGAATGACAGAGATCTGTTATCTGGTGGTGAAAGAAGGCCGCATTCCAGTGGATTGGGAACTGAGTACCCTCGTCCCTCGATACAAGGGGAAAGGTGACCCTCTGGAGTGTGGCTCGTACTGAGCGATAAAGTTATTGGAGCATGGAATGAAGGTATTGGAACGGGTGTTGGAGAGGAGGATAAGGAAGAAGGTGAAGATCGACAAAATGCAGTTTGGATTTATGCCAGGAAGAGGAACGACAGACGCGCTCTTTATTGTGAGGCAGTTGCAGGAGAAGTACATGGAGAAGAGGAAGAAGTTGTTTCTTGAGTTTGTTGATCTGGAGAAAGCATTCGATAGGGTTCCACGTGAAGTATTGACATGGGCATTGAGGAAGTTAGGAATGGAGGAATGGTTGATCAGAGCAGTGATGGCAATGTACAAAAGAGTGCGCACAGCTGTAAGGACGAAGGACGGGAACAGTGGTGAGTTTGAGGTGAAGGTGGGAGTGCATCAGGGGTCGGTACTAAGTCCACTACTATTTGTAGCTGTGATGGAGGTGCTGGCTCAGAACGTAAAGGAGGGTTTACCATGGGAGTTGTTGTATGCAGATGATCTGGTGTTGATTGCGGAAAGTATGGATGGACTGAAGGAAAAGATGAACAAGTGGAAGGAATGTATGGAGACAAAAGGTCTGAAGGGAAGGTGATGGCAAGTGGTAAAGCATGTGGTGAGGTGGGAAGAACTGGGAAGTGGCCATGTGCTGTGTGCAGGAAGGGTGTCGGAGTGAACTCCATTCAATGTACAATGTGCGCTGAGTGGGTTCATCAAAAATGTAGTGGTCTGAGAGGGTCATTAACCAGTGTGGCAGCTACATTCAAATATAAGGTGTGCACAGAGGGAGCTGCAGATGGAGAAAATGTTGAGTTGGTTCTTGGAGACGGCGTGAAGCTGGAAGGTGTGAAAACATTTTGCTACCTCGGAGACATGCTGAATGGAGAAGGTGGATCAGACTCGGCACCGGTTGCAAGAATGTGATGTGCATGGAAGAAGTTTCGGGAACTGAGTGGCGTGCTGATGAGGAGGGGAGTGTCGTTGAAGCTGAAGGGAAAGGTGTATGCTGCATGTGTGAGAAGTGTTATGATTTATGGGAGCGAGACATGGGTAATGAACGACGAGCAGCAACGAAGGCTGGAAAGGGTGGAAATGCGAATGGTTCGGTGGATGTGCGGAGTATTGTTGAGAGAGAGGAAGACAAATGATGAATTGCGAAAAATGATGGGAATAGAGCCTGTGATTGATGCTGTGAAGAGGAACAGGTTGAGATGGTTTGGTCATGTGTTGAGGAAGGATGAAAGTGACTGGTTGAGAAGAGTGATGGAAATGAATGTAGAAGGAAGTAGAGGACGGGGAAGACCGAGAAAGACTTGGCTAAAGATGGTGGAAGAAGAAATGTGGGCAATGGGGTTAACAAGGAGAGATGCAGAAAATAGGGCAAAATGGAGAAGATTGTCATGGGGACCGCAAGGCTAACCCCCGCTCTAGCAGGGAAAATGGCCTTAAAATGCATGTTGTTGTTGTTGTATTGAAGAAATTCTGGTAACAAAATAACACACGGCAAAACTAAGATTCCTAAATGGGACGTCCCCACACAGACTCGTACACAGAAGGTTCTTCTTCTTCATCTCGATATACGGAGCATGGTAATCTATACACTTCTACCTGGACGAAGGTAATCATTACCTACTAATAGATAATATACAGTATACTGTATATATATATATATATATATATATATATATATATATATATATATATATATATATATATATATATATATATATATATATATATATGTATATATATATTGTTACAGACGCGGTTTTAGATGTTAGTTTACCGAGCGGTTTGGTATTACCGCGTCCGCACAGGTACTCCCCGATTAGAACCCTATCCCGCCCGATTCCACTCGAACGTTGGCCAAATCGCGCTATGCTAAATCAATGAAGGAAAGGACACAACGGCTGGGATTAAGGCAACGACACAAGGGGTACAGTTCTCAAGACCTCCGGAGGAGGATATAATATTGGTTATGCAGAAACGGGTAGATTACACGGCAAGAGGTAAAGCACAGCAAGATGGGCACTTAGACACAGTCTTATCTTATTCCCGACAGACCACAGACAAACGGGACAAGACTGACTTACACGGGGATTGATGGCAGGGAAGGGCAGGCAGTCGATAGCTCAAGGTGCACCTTGGCTCAGGGGCAGAATCGACCCGGTCCAGTCCAGAGATGCGGGGAGGTATTTCTCAGCGCTAGGAGGTGGCGTCCTTTCTTCTCCAAGCTGAGGCGCATCTGACGTCACCTCCGTCTTCCTGCGCATGCCCAGCGGGGAGTGACACGCCCTCGGCTCGTTAGCTCCGCCCCAGATGGAATCGGTCCGCCGCTTCCTATTGGGTGCGGGGGGTTACCGGGCTCCGCCCTTGACAAGGAGCTGACAGTGAGCCCCTGCGTGGTAACCCCGTCGGAGCACATGTTCAATGGCGGCTAACCAAGCCGGAGTGAGGACGCACACTCCCCGCGCCGCCGCCGCTGTTGTTGTAGTTGTTGTTGTGGTTGTAGTTCCATGAGGAAGAGCTGCGGGGAGGTATTGGGAGGTCCTAAACTTTCTAACGGTGCCATACAATCACATTCTGGTGCAACGTAGAGTCAGAATTAATGGAAACGAGTCCTTAACTGACATAGACTAAGAATAACTAGCAAGATGTCCTATAGTTGTCTACGTGAGATGCGGTGAACCTGGGTGCGACATTTAATGGGGGAAATAGGGGAAGGTCGGTTCTACAGAGTGTTGTTTACAGAAAATGGGACTAGGGAATGGGGGATTGGGGATAGTTGGGAAGTATTGGGGAAATAGGGGAATATTTACAAGCGGATATGGATGGAGGCCAAATCCCATATCCGCAACATTGCACCCTTCTCTACCTCGGGGCGGCCCGACCCGATAAATTTTTACCTACGTTAGTGTGGCACTCAGATGTAGTTCCCTCTACTATTAACTCAACCCTGAGTGCGACAGCTTTACAGATGTTCACAAATGAGTAAATATGTCCCCCTGCGACGTTGCACCCTTCTCCTCACAGAAACACACCCACAGGATAACCGAATCGCGGAAAGAATCCTCAAACTAAACATACAGCCGGTAGGGAGCATCATTTACACAAGACTACACTGATATTTACACTACGATCCAGGACCTGTTTTTGGAGGAACACATGCAGATGTTATGCATAGAGAGAGCACGCATGCCAGCATCGATACACCAACCCACGAGTGCCCTGTGGCCCTACGGCCTTTAATAATGTGCAGAGCACCCCGTCCAAGCACCAAAAGCACCACCCCATAACACAGTCAGCACCATCCGGTGCACCAATAAAATGTTCATAGTCACCGGTGGTGTCGCAGCCGGCCGATGTTTTGCCGCTGGTCTTGCCTTCTTGAAGCACTTGGCCTTCTAGCTTCCTTAAAAAATAAAGAAAGGCGCCAACCGCGTCCATTTCTGAATTGTGGCCGTCAGGGGGCCAACTAAAAGTGGTTCACCTGTATGGCATAGGTGCCACGTTGACCCATAGGTCCATCCACGGGTGGTGCTTGACCGCAAAAGAACTGCGGTCCATGGTGGGCGGCCACAAAAATTGCGGTCCATATGGTGTATCGATCCAGGCAGCAAGCAGCGAAAGTACAGGCCCACAACTGCGGAGCCAGCACCTCTCTCTCCTCTCTCTCTGCCCCAAAGCCAGATCCTCGGAGGTGGGAGACAAAAAAAGAAGACAAGTGAGTAAGGTGGTAAGGGCGCAAAAGTGCACGCAATACAAGGTAATGCACACTGGGGGCACATGGGAACCAGGTGAGACAGGTACGTTCCTACCGTACGCCCCCCCCCCCCCCACCAGGTAACCTACATTGCCCCTCCCTTACCCCTTACTGTATCCTCATAACACAACACTACCCATAAACATCTACTTTACAAATCAACAAACGTCCCTACTGTCTTCCCCGTTCCTCCCATAAACCAAATTCGTCTTCTCTCCCTCCTAACCAATCAAATTTGCCATTTCCAACTCTCATCACAATTTGCCATCTCCAACTCAACATCAAAATTTGCCATCACCAATTCATCATCAGTCCCTCCTAAGGAGGGAGAGATGGAATCACCCCAATCTCTCATCCACGTCGTGATGCGTCTCACAAATCCAACAGCAATTCTCATTTCCTGCACACAGAACAAAGAAAACACAGGTGTGGAGTCATCATCATCACCTCAGGTAAGTGGCTGCGTATGGTGCGACCGGTTCATCAATCCTAACTATCTCCTAAATGACTTTAACAACTTTACATTACCCGGGGTCTTTCCCTGCCAATCTATTGGCCAACTTACACTATGGGTTCTAAAAACCAATTCCCATTGACCAAACTGTGGTGCTTCTCAATTTGGGGTCTCACTCCCCCGATTCATCTCCCAGTGCCCTCGCACAATTTCTGGGCTGTGACGTGTAGCTCTCCCAGCAGGTCTACCCACCTGCACACCTCCACCACTGTAGTTGCCTCCGAGCTTACCTGCTCCTTACCCTAACCTATCTACCTGGGGAAGGCCCTCTGGCGCTCTCCCCACTCGGTGCCCTCTCTGGCACTGGGCTACCCGGGTCCGTCCTCCGGATCCCCGGGCCCCATTGACACTAACGGCTCCCAGAGCCCACCTGCGGCCTCACCTGGCCGACATCCCCACAGTGGTGGAGTGCCCAAACCAACTACACACACTAACAGGCTACACGCCCAGCCATTTCCACAACACTAATGCACCCATCCACAATACCATTCTGCAACCGCACCACAAATGCCAATATCCAACCACAATTTACCTATACCCTCTACCTAACACTTACACTACCCGCCCCGGGTACTCGTGAAAGGGGTCCACTCTTCCCCCATCCACACCTTCGCACCATGCACACCACTCCGTACCACTTACTCCAACTCTCTCCACACCACTCATTCTCTGCTCCATATATTCCACACACCTGTACTTGCACACCTGTGCTCTCACACCTGGTGCCACCTGCACCCTTCTCTCCCCAAGCGCATTCGCGCTGATCCACAACACTCACTACTCATACACTGCTCCACACTGCTCCACACACCTGTCCAGTTCTCACACAGCATCATCTCATCTAACTACTCCCCTCTGAAACTTGCGCTTCCCAGTCGTCCCTTTAAACTATTGCGCTCCCTCGTCATTATCATCCATACTAATCTACCTGCGTCCCCACTACAGGTATCAGTCACTAACTAATCTTAACGTTACCTAATGTCAATCTCTAGATCCCTAACAATATAACCTAACCCACCCGGGCTAGTTTTCACTGCCATACACCCCATAATCTATTGCGCATTTGCCCCACTTTTGTGAGGGATGACAGAGTTGCCATCCCACCACATCGGGCATCTCCCACTACCAATTTTGCACATCAAATTTCAACAAATCAAAAATTTGCCAATCACTACTCATCATCTGCCAATCATTACTGCCAATCCTTTGCCAATCATCAAATTTTGTTTTTTTCTAATTTTGGGTCCAAAACACTATCCTCGTCATTACAGTCTACTTACTAATGCCTCTCGGTGCGCCAATTAACTTCTAAAGCTCGGCTTCGTACAGCCAAGCCATGAATGCGGGTTGTTTGGTGCCAGCGGCTGGATACGTCCCGCATTCGGTGCAGGGAAGGAGGTTTACCCAGGCCGAGGTCCCACGCACCATCTCGGCACGGGGCCATCCCATGGCCCGATCTCGACCTGCCGGAATGCCTCAACAAAGAGTGGTCGACATGACGACCCTTCCTATCGGGCTGCCCGCTCCGCCTAGTGGAGCACGGACGCGGCCGTTCAAAGCGAGGCCCAGCGTGGATCGCGTACGGCGGTCCTTTCGAACCCACCGTGGCTCGGATCCCCGCTGGTTCTCGCGGCACGCGAAGCCCGGCACGCACCGAGGGCCCGATTCGGCTATAAGTCGCTCTAACCGCTAACCCGGTTACCGTCGATGCTTCACCTGCATGCTTACATGCATACGCTACCCCTTTCTTGCTCATACATCCGGCCGTTTCCATGCTCCTCGTCGTACCTTCTCTAACACACCCAGGTACACTCATTCCACTCACAGCCTTGGTCACACACCTGACCACCGAACACTTTGGCACACATTCGTTGGTCGCACACCTCACCAACACACCTCTTCACGCCCCTTCCTCGGTCACCTCCTCTGTGACAATCACAGGTGTGCCCTCACTCGCACACCCAACCACGTGCCTCACTACCAACTCAAGTGTGCCTTCCCACACACGCTCTACCATTCCAGGTGTGCTTCCTTTCTCACCTGTCACAACCAACTCACGCTCCGTGTCACTATTACTACTCTCACCTCCACTCTTGACAGCGCACTCACCCTTACTCTCGACAGCGCACTCTTTCCTCATGCACCCGTCCGTTACACACCTTTCTCGCGCACACTCTCCCGTTACACCCTCTGTAACACTCACCACAGGTGTACACTCTTCCTTACTTCTGACAGCGCACTCTTTCCCCATGCACCTGTCCGTCACACATCTTTCTCGCACACCCTCTCCCGTTACATCCTCTGTAACACTCACCACAGGCGTGCATTCTCCCTTTACACCCTCCGTAACACTCCTCACTACGCGCTTCCATGTGCTCCCTCGCACACACGCTACGACCGACTCACTTTCGACAGCACCCTCACTCCTTGGCACGCACTTTTTCCTCACACACCCCAGAGTCGGACTTTCTCACACACCTCCTTTTTCGCACACCAGACCTGTTGCACACTTCACCAACGGCCTCTCACGAACACCCGGGTCCATCTCGACCCCCAAGCTCATTAAATCACCTGGCGCATCATACGCACGACCATATTGGTCACCACTTACACCGGGTCCTCTTCCTCTTCGCTTCTCCTCCATCACCTGCGAATCCCTCATCCGGTTAATGAGCACATCATCACGATCCGAACACAGACTTTGGACCAATTCTTTTATCTCCTCTTTTATCTCTTTCTTATCCTCTCTCCGTCGCTTCTTAATTTCGCTCACCCCTTCTTCCACTTCTTCTAATTTCTGCTTCACCTCTTTTATGTCCCGGTACGTCTCCTCAAGCTCGTCCTCTAAGGCTACCTTGACCGTTTCCATGTGCGTCCTCACCTGCCGGTCCTTCGTCTCCATTACCTCTGTCACCTCGTCCAACCTCGTTGTCAGTCCCTCACGTACCATCTGACATTGCCTCTTTGTCGCTATCAAGTCGTTTTTTATGTCGTTTTGTGTCGCTTTTAACCCTCCTAATACCGCAGTGTTCCTTTGAACCTGCTCCGTTAGTCCTTTTTGTCCCTCCGTCAGCTGTTCCACCTCCTGCGTCAGGTCCTCTATGCCCCCTTGTAACTTTACAGTCCCCTTTCTCACCTCCTTCTCCATGCGCTCCTCACAGTGCCTCACCTCCTCGCGCACTCCTCCGACCTCCTCACTCACACCTCTTCTGATCTCCTCTCCCATCACTTGCATCTCCTGCCCAGATGCCACCCTCATCTGCTCCATTTCCTCCCTGTGAGCATCCAACTTCGTTTCTACCCCCATTCTGACCCCCTCTATCTGCTGCCCCATTTGTTTAACTTCCCTTTCCGCTTGGTCCCTCATGTCCCTCAATTTGCCTTCCATACTGTTTTCTAACCCCTCTAACCCCTTTTGCATCCCTTCCATTTGATTCTCTTGAGCGGCCATTCTGTTTTCTACCCCCATTAACCCATTTTTCACCTCTTTTATCCCGTTGTCTAACCCCTCACCGGTACCCCTCGCTTCGTCCCTCATTACCCCCATTTGGCCCTCCAATCGCTCACCCTGAGCATCCATCCGGTTCCCCATTACCCCCATTTTGCCCCCCAATTCGTCCCTCATTGCCCCCATACTGTTTTTCAAACCTCCAATTTGGTCTCCCATTTGTCCCATAAGGGCCCCCATCATTCTGTTTTCCATTTCTTCATTATTCTTGTCCATAAGGGCCTTCATTTGCATAAAAAAAAGGTTCAAATCCACCGGTGGCGCTACTACGGGCGCGGTCGCCGTGGCCATGTGCGAGGCGCATTTTGCGCGCCCGTAACCTCGTGCGCGACGACGCTATTTTGCGAACCTGCCACCCTCACTGCTTCGCTCTCCTCATGTCCCTCAATTTGGTCCTGGATCGACCCTGCCTCACTCTCCTCTACCGGAACCCAGCCGTCTTGATCCGCCATAGCGCGACTTTCAAAATTCGGGTTTTTATTTTTGTAAAACACAATCAAATTTCGGTCACTTGTAATTTTGAGCGCTTTAAGCGCGCTTCGGGTCCGATCTCACTCCTCGACACCAATTGTTACAGACGCGGTTTTAGATGTTAGTTTACCGAGCGGTTTGGTATTACCGCGTCCGCACAGGTACTCCCCGATTAGAACCCTATCCCGCCCGATTCCACTCGAACGTTGGCCAAATCGCGCTATGCTAAATCAATGAAGGAAAGGACACAACGGCTGGGATTAAGGCAACGACACAAGGGGTACAGTTCTCAAGACCTCCGGAGGAGGATATAATATTGGTTATGCAGAAACGGGTAGATTACACGGCAAGAGGTAAAGCACAGCAAGATGGACACTTAGACACAGTCTTATCTTATTCCCGACAGACCACAGACAAACGGGACAAGACTGACTTACACGGGGATTGATGGCAGGGAAGGGCAGGCAGTCGATAGCTCAAGGTGCACCTTGGCTCAGGGGCAGAATCGACCCGGTCCGGTCCAGAGATGCGGGGAGGTATTTCTCAGCGCTAGGAGGTGGCGTCCTTTCTTCTCCAAGCTGAGGCGCATCTGACGTCACCTCCGTCTTCCTGCGCATGCCCAGCGGGGAGTGACACGCCCTCGGCTCGTTAGCTCCGCCCCAGATGGAATCGGTCCGCCGCTTCCTATTGGGTGCGGGGGGTTACCGGGCTCCGCCCTTGACGAGGAGCTGACAGTGAGCCCCTGCGTGGTAACCCCGTCGGAGCACATGTTCAATGGCGGCTAACCAAGCCGGAGTGAGGACGCACACTCCCCGCGCCGCCGCCGCTGTTGTTGTAGTTGTTGTTGTGGTTGTAGTTCCATGAGGAAGAGCTGCGGGGAGGTATTGGGAGGTCCTAAACTTTCTAACGGTGCCATACAATCACATTCTGGTGCAACGAAGAGTCAGAATTAATGGAAACGAGTCCTTAACTGACATAGACTAAGAATAACTAGCAAGATGTCCTATAGTTGTCTACGTGAGATGCGGTGAACCTGGGTGCGACATTTAATGGGGGAAATAGGGGAAGGTCGGTTCTACAGAGTGTTGTTTACAGAAAATGGGACTAGGGAATGGGGGATTGGGGATAGTTGGGAAGTATTGGGGAAATAGGGGAATATTTACAAGCGGATATGGATGGAGGCCAAATCCCATATCCGCAACAATATATATATATATATATATATATATATATATATATATATATATATATATATATATATATATATATATATATTGTTACAGACACGACTTTGATGTTAAGATGGGCCGAGCGGAATGGCCGTCGTGTCCGCACAAATTACCCGATTGTACTCGAACGTTGACGAAGCCGCGCCACGCTGGCTCAATAAGGAAAAAGAAGACACACGGCTGGATTATAATGACAGACACCAATGTTTCGATTCTCAAGTATATTCGTACGGAAAGGTTAGATTACAGGGGCTAGAGGTATATCACAGGAAGACAGGCACTTAGACACACTCTTATATTAACCCCGGACAGACGACAGGTAAACGGGACAACGGCTGACTCACACGGGGATTGATGACAAGGAAAGGCAGATAGCGATGGCTCAAGGTGCACTCTTGGCTCAAAGCAGGGTACAGTCCGGTCCAAAGATGCGGGGAGGTCACAGCGCTCGGAGGGGACGTTCTTTCTCAGGCGGGTCTTTCTCTCTCAGCGATCGCAGGCAACGTTCTTTCTCAGGCGGGGGCGCCTCTGACTCAGCGCGCGCAGGTACTTCTTTCTCCAGCTGGGGGCGCATCTCTTCTCACTTCCGGTCAGTCGCCACGTATATCCGGCGGGGAGTGACACGCCCTCGGCTCGCTAGCGCCGCCCCAGATGGAATCGGTCCGCCCTTCTGATTGGGTGCGGGGGGTTACCAGGCTCCGCCCTTGAGGAGGAGCTGACAGCCAGCCCCTCCGTGGTAACCCCGTGGAGCGCGTGGTCAATGGCGCTAATCGAGCCGGTGTGAGGACGCATCCTCCCCCGCGCCGCCGCCATCTCCTCTGTTGTTGTTGTAATTGTTGGGGAAGAAGATGGAAGGAGGTATGGGAAAGGTCCTAAACTCACTACTGATGCCATATAATCACATTCTGGTGCAACGAAGAGTCATAATTAATGGAAACGAGGCCTTAACTGACATAGACTAAGAATAACTAGCAAGATGTCCGAAAGTTGTCTACGTGTGGTGCGGTGGACCTGGGCACGACATTTAATGGGGGAATAAGGGGAAGGTCGGCTCTACTGAGTGTTATTTACATGCAATGGGACTAGGGAATGGGGGATTGGGGAAAGTTGGGGAGTATTGGAGAAATAGGGGAATATTTACAAGCGGATATGGAGGCCAAATTCCATATTCGCAACATTGCACCCTTCTCTACCCTCGGGGCGTCCCGACCCGATAAATTTTTACCTACTTTAGTGTGGCACGCAATGTAGTTCCCTCTACTATTAACTCTACCCTGAGTGCGACAGTTTTACAGATATTCACAAATGAGTAAATATGTCCCCCTGCGACGTTGCACCCTTCTCCTCACAGAAACACACCCACAGGATAACCGAATCCGGAAAGAATTCTCAAACTACACATACAGCCGGTAGGGAGCATTATTTACAAGACTACGCTGCTATTTACACTACGATCCAGGACCTGTTTTTGGAGGAACACATGCAGATGTTATGCATAGAGAGAGCGCGCTTGCCAACATCGATACACCAACCCACGAGTGCTCTGTGGCCGACGGCCTTTAATAACGTGCAGAGCACCCTTCCCGAGCATCAAAAGCACCACCCCACCACCAATCGGTGCAGTCACCATTGTTCATTGGAATAAAAATAAATTCGACAACCCCTAACCCTGCAGGTGTCTCTTGCTCTTCTTGTGGTGCACTTGGTGTTAACTAAAAGTGGTTCACCTGTATGGCATAGGTGCCACGTTGACCCATAGGTCCATCCCCGGGTGGTGCTTGGCCGCAAACGAACTGCGGTCCATTGTGGGTGGCCACAAACATTGCGGTCCATATGGTGTATCGATCCCGGCAGCAAACAGCGAAAGTGCAGGCCCACAACTGCGCAGCCAGCACCTCTCTCTCCTCTCTCTCTACCCCAAAGCCAGATCCTCGGAGGTGGGAGACAAAAGAAGCAGACAAGTGAGTAAGGTGGTAAGGGCGCAAAAGTGCACGCAATGTAAGGTGATGCACACTGGGGGCACATGGGAACCAGGTGAGACAGGTACGTTCCTATCGTACGCCCCCCCCCCCCCCCACCAGGTAACCTACATGGCCCCTCCCTTACCCCTTACTGTATCCACAAAACACAACACTACCCATAAACATCTACTTTACAAATCAACAAACATCCCTACTGTCTTCCCCGTTCCTCCCATAAACCAAATTCGTCTTCTCTCCCTCCTAACCAATCAAATTTGCCATTTTCAACTCTCATCAAAATTTGCCATTTTCAACTCAACATCAAAATTTGCCATTACCAATTCATCATCAGTCCCTCCTAGGGAGGGAGAGATGGAATCACCCCAATGTCTCATCCACGTCGTGATGCGTCTCACAAATCCACACAGCGATTCATCTCCTGCAACAAAACAAAGAAAACACAGGTGTGGAGTCATCATCATCACCACAGGTAAGTGGCTGCGTATGGTGCGACAGGTTCATCAATCCTAACTATTTCCTAAATGACTTTAACAACTTTACACTACCCGGGGTCTTTCTCCGGCCAAACCATTGGCCCTCTTACACTATGGGTTCTAAAAACCAATTCCCATTGGCCAAACTGTGGTGCGCTTCAATTTGGGGTCTCACTCCCCCGATTCATCTCCCGGTGCCCTCGCACAATTTCTGGGCTGCGGCGTGTACCTCTCCCAGTGGGTCTACCCACCTGCACACCTCCACCACTGCAGTTGCCTCCGAGCTTACCTGCTCCTTGCCCTAACCTAACTACCTGGGGAAGGCCCTCTGGCACTCTCCCCACTCGGTGCCCTCTCTGGCACTGGGCTACCCGGGTCCGTCCTCCGGATCCTCGGGCCCCATCCACAACTCTACCGGCTCCCAGAGCCCACCTGCGGCCTCACCTGGCCGACATCCTCACAGTGGTGGAGTGCCCAACCAACTACACGCACTAACAGGCTACACGCCCAGCCATTTCCACAACACTAATGCACCCATTCACAACACCATTCTGCAACCGCACCACAAGTGCCAATATCCAACCACAATTTACCTGTACCCTCTACCTAACACTTACACTACCCGCCCCGGGTACTCGTGAAAGGGGGTCCACTCTTCCCCCATCCACACCTTCGCACCATGCACACCACTCCGTACCACTTACTCCAACTCTCTCCACACACCTGTACTTGCACACCTGTGCTCTCACACTTGGTGCCACCTGCACCCTTCTCTCCCCAAGCGCATTCGCGCTGATCCACACACTCACTACTCATACACTGCTCCACACACCTGTCCAATTGCACACCTGTGCAATCACACCTGTTCCATCCTCACACACACGGCATCATCTCAGCTAACTACTCCCTTCTGAAACTTGCGCTTCCCAGTCGTCCCTTTAAACTATTGCGCTCCCTCGTCATTATCATCCACACTAATCTACCTGCGTCCCTACTACAGGTATCAGTCACTAACTAAACTTAACGTCACCTAAGGTCATCTTCTCTAGATCCCTACACACAATATCCTAACCCACCCGGGCTAGTTTTCACTGCCATACACCCCATAAGCTATTGCGTATTTGCCCCCATGGGAAGGATGGTGGATTTGCCATCCCACCACATCGGGGGTCTCTCACTACCAATTTTGCACATCAAATTTCAACAAATTAAAAATTTGCCAATCACTACCCATCATCTGCCCATCACTACTGCCAATCCCTTGCCAATCATCAAATTTTGTTTTTCTCCAATTTTGGGTCCAAAACACTAACCTCATCACCCAGTCTACTCACTAATACCTCTCGGTGCGCCAATCCCTGTCCAAAGCCCGGCTTCGTAAAGCCAAGCCATGAATGCGGGTTGTTTTGTGCTGGCGGCTGGATGCGTCCGGCATTCGGGGCAGGGACGGGGGCTTACCCGGGCCGAGATCCCACGCACCCCCTCGGCGTGGAGCCATCCAATTGCCCGATCTCGACCTGCCGGCACGTCTCACCAAGAAGTGGTCGCCATGACGACCCTTTCTATCGGGCTGCCCGCTCCGCCTAGTGGAGCACGGACGCGGCCGTTCAAAGCGAGGCCCGGCACGCACCGAGGGCCCGCTTCGGCTAAAAGTCGACCTAACCTCTAACCTGGTTACCGTCGATGCTTCACCTGGACGCTTACACCCCGCAGCCCGTTCCTTGCTCACACATCCAGCCGTTTCCATGCTCCTTGTACCGTTCCTTACACACCCAGGTACACCCATTCCACTCACAGCCTTGGTCACACACCTGACCACCGAACACTTTGGCACACATTCGTTGGTAGCACACCTCACTAACACACCTCTTCGCGCCCCCTCCTCTGTCACCTCCTCTGTGACAATCACAGGGGTGCTCTCATTCGCACACCCAACCACGTGCCTCACCACCAACTCCAGCGTGCATTCCCACTCACGCTCTACCATTCCAGGTGTGCATCCTTCCATCCCAGGTGTACATCCTCACTCACCTGTCACAACCAACTCACTCTCCTTGTCACTCTCAATACTCTCACCTCCACTCTTAACCACGCACTCACCCTTACTCTTGACAGCACACTCTTTCCTCATGCACCTGTCCGTCACACACCTTTCTCGCGCACACTCCTGCGCACACTCTCCCGTCACACCCTCTGTAACACTCACCACACCACGCTCCCATGTGCTCCCTCGCACACGCGCTACGACCGACTCACTCTCGCCAGCACCCTCACTCCTTGGCACGCACTTTTTCCTCACACACCCCAGAGTCGGACTTTCTCGCACACCTCCTTTTTCGCACACCAGACCTGTCGCACACTTCACCAACGGCCTCTCACGAACACCCGGGTCCATCTCGACCCCCAAGCTCCTTAAATCCCCTGGCGCATCATACGCACGACCATATTGGTCACCACTTACACCAGGTCCTCTTCCTCTTCGCTTCTCCTCCATCACCTGCGAATCCCTCATCCGGTTAATGAGCACATCATCACGATCCAAACACAGACTTTGGACCAATTCTTTTATCTCCTCTTTTATCTCTTTCTTATCCCCTCTCCGTCGCTTCTTAATTTCGGTCATCCCTTCTTCCACTTCTTCTAGTTTCTGCTTCACCTCTTTCATTCCCCGGTACGTCTCCTCAAGCTCGTCCTCCAAGGCTACCTTGACCGTTTCCATGTGCGTCCTCACCTGCCGGTCCTTCGTCTCCATTACCTCTATCACCTCGTCCAACCTCGTTGTCAGTCCCTCACGTACCGTCTGACACTCTTTTTTAATTACCCCTACGTCCTTTTTCATCTCCTTCTGCGTCGATTTTAACCCCTCTATTACCGCTGTGTTCTTCTTTACCTGTTCCCCCAACTCCTTTTGTCCCACTGTCAGTTGTTCTACTCCCAGCGTCAACTCCTCTATACCCCCTTGCAATTTTACAGTCCCCTTTCTCACCTCCTTCTCCATGCGCTCCTTACAGTGCCTCACCTCCTCGCGCACTCCTCCGACCTCCTCACTCACTCCTCTTCTGATCTCCTCTCCCATCACTTGCATCTCCTGCCCAGATGCCACCCTCATCTGCTCCATTTCCTCCCTGTGAGCATCCAGTTTGGTTTCTACCCCCATTCTGACCCCCTCTATCTGCTGCTCCATTTGTTTAACTTCCCTTTCCGCTTGGTCCCTCATGTCCCTCAATTTGCCTTCCATACTGTTTTCTAACCCCTCTAACCCATTTTTCACTCCCTCTATCTGATTCTCCTGGGCAGCCATTCTATTTTCTACCCCCGTTAACCCATGTTTCACCTCTTTTATCCCGTTGTCTAACCCCTCAAATTGCTTTTCTAATCCCTCACCGGTACCCCTCGCTTCGTCCCTCATTACCCCCATTTGGCCCTCTAATCGCCCACTATCAACCCTCATTTGCTCACTCTGAGCATCCATCCGGTTCCCCATTACCCCCATTTCGTTTCCCATTACTCCCATACTGCTTTTCAAACCTCTAATTTGGTCTCCCAATTGCTCACTATTCTTTTCCATTCGCTCGTTACTCTGGGCCATAAGGGCCTTTATTTGCAAAAAAAACAAGTCCAAATCCACCAGGGGCGCTGTCACGGTCGCCGGCGCGGTGACCAGCGAGGCGCCATTTCGCGCGTCTGCTACCCCCGCTGTTTCGCTCTCCTCACGTGTCTCACTTTGGTCCTGGACCGACCCTGCTTCACTCTCCCCTACCGGACCCCAGCCGTCTTGATCCGCCATAGCGCGACTTGCAAAATTCGAGTTTCGTAAAACAAATCCAAATTTTTTTTTTTTCGTTATAATTTCGGCGAGCGCAGTAACCGCGGGACCGCGCTCCGGATCGATTTTGTCGAGCGCCGCACGCGCTCCGGCTCGATTTTCCCTCCCAAAATTTGGGCCTAACTAATTTAGTCCCGGGTCCGAATCTCACTCCTCGACACCAATTGTTACAGACACGACTTTGATGTTAAGATGGGCCGAGCGGAATGGCCGTCGTGTCCGCACAAATTACCCGATTGTACTCGAACGTTGACGAAGCCGCGCCACGCTGGCTCAATAAGGAAAAAGAAGACACACGGCTGGATTATAATGACAGACACCAATGTTTCGATTCTCAAGTATATTCGTACGGAAAGGTTAGATTACAGGGGCTAGAGGTATATCACAGGAAGACAGGCACTTAGACACACTCTTATATTAACCCCGGACAGACGACAGGTAAACGGGACAACGGCTGACTCACACGGGGATTGATGACAAGGAAAGGCAGATAGCGATGGCTCAAGGTGCACTCTTGGCTCAAAGCAGGGTACAGTCCGGTCCAAAGATGCGGGGAGGTCACAGCGCTCGGAGGGGACGTTCTTTCTCAGGCGGGTCTTTCTCTCTCAGCGATCGCAGGCAACGTTCTTTCTCAGGCGGGGGCGCCTCTGACTCAGCGCGCGCAGGTACTTCTTTTTTCCAGCTGGGGGCGCATCTCTTCTCACTTCCGGTCAGTCGCCACGTATATCCGGCGGGGAGTGACACGCCCTCGGCTCGCTAGCGCCGCCCCAGATGGAATCGGTCCGCCCTTCTGATTGGGTGCGGGGGGTTACCAGGCTCCGCCCTTGAGGAGGAGCTGACAGCCAGCCCCTCCGTGGTAACCCCGTGGAGCGCGTGGTCAATGGCGCTAATCGAGCCGGTGTGAGGACGCATCCTCCCCCGCGCCGCCGCCATCTCCTCTGTTGTTGTTGTAATTGTTGGGGAAGAAGATGGAAGGAGGTATGGGAAAGGTCCTAAACTCACTACTGATGCCATATAAATCACATTCTGGTGCAACGAAGAGTCATAATTAATGGAAACGAGGCCTTAACTGACATAGACTAAGAATAACTAGCAAGATGTCCGAAAGTTGTCTACGTGTGGTGCGGTGGACCTGGGCACGACCATTTAATGGGGGAATAAGGGGAAGGTCGGCTCTACTGAGTGTTATTTACATGCAATGGGACTAGGGAATGGGGGATTGGGGAAAGTTGGGGAGTATTGGAGAAATAGGGGAATATTTACAAGCGGATATGGAGGCCAAATTCCATATTCGCAACAATATATATATATATATATATATATATATATATATATATATATATATATATATATATATATGTTTATGTATACAGTATGTATATATATATATATAATTATATATATATATATATATATATATATATATATATATATATATATTATATATATATATATATATATATATATATATATATAACATACATATATATATATATATATATACATACATATATATATATATATATATATATATATATATATATATACAAACATACATATATATATATATATATATATATATATATATATATATATATATATATATATATATATATTGTTGTGGGTCCGGGGTCTGTCGATGTCCTAAGGGGGTGGGGGGGGGGGGGGGGGGGTGAAGTTCCCGGTTCCCCTCAGACACCGGCTCACAGGCCGCCATGAAATGCACAGCCGACGGGTTGCGAAACAACTTCAATTGCCAAACTCCCTATCACGGGTCGAAGGGTTATCGGTCACGAACTGAATACCTTGCGAGACCACGTGGCCGGAAAGACCGGGGATTGAACCCTCGCGTTTCCACACCTTATGCCAATCAAGTGCGCCGAGCAGATCACATGGTGTGAATCGCGGTTTTATCCTGCGTGATCTACGGACCTAATCGAGCAGTCAAATTCGGTTTGAACGAGTCTGGGCCAATGGATGAAAGGACGCACACGAGCAGGTTGAAAGGAACAAATGTACACGTTTTATTTACAAAAAGTACAGATAAAGGACGAGAAGCAGGCTTAACAATTATTCTTAACACTTAACAATGAAATCCCGCTTGGAGTTTGCAAAAAGCACCAAAAGGACTCAGAGTGTGAGAAACAAGATTCTGTGGGCTTTCATGTGGCTTTCACCGAGGAGAGGCTTCCTTCTTGCCACACTGCCATAAAGCCCAGATCGGTGAGGGTGTTGCAGTGATGGTTGTCCTTCTGGAAAATTCTCCCATCTCCACACACGATCTCTGGAGCTCAGCCAGAGTGACCATCGGGTTCTTGGTCACCTCTCTTACCAAGGCCCTTCTCCTCCGATTGCTCAGTTTGGCCGGGCGGCCATCTCTAGGAAGAGTCCTGGTTGTTCCAATCTTCTTCCACTTAAGAATTATGGAGGCCACTGTGCTCTTGTGAACCTTCAATGCAGCAGAAATTTTTTTGTAGGTTTCCCCAGATCTGTGCCTCGACACAATCCTGTCTCTGAGCTCTGCAGGCAGTTCCTTCGACCTCATTGCTTAATTTTGCTCTGATATGCATTGTCAGTTGTGAGACCTTATATAGACAGGTGTGTGCCTTTCCAAATCATGTCCAGTCAATTGAATTTACCACAGGTGGACTCCAATCAAGGTGTAGAAACATCTCGAAGATGATCAAGAGAAATGGGAGGCACCTGAGCTAAATTTCAAGTATCATAGCAAAGGGTATGAATACTTATGTAAATGTGATATTTCAGTTTTTATTTTAAAATAAATTTGCAAAAACTTTCTAAAATCCTGTTTTCTCTTTGTCATTATGGGGTATTGAGTGTAGATTGATGAGGGAAAAAATGAATTTAAACGATTTCAGCATAAGGCTGCAACATAAGAAAATGTGAAAAAAGAGAAGGGGTCTGAATACTTTCTGAATGCACTGTACATACCCAAACGTATATACTGTATATATGTGTATATATATATATATATATATATATATATATATACAGTATATATATATATACAGTATATATATATATATATATATATATATATATATATATATATATATATATATATATATATATATATATATATATGTATATATATATATATATATATATATATGTATGTATATATATATATATATATATATATATATATATATATATATATATATATATATATATATATACATACAGACTTGGCATTTAATATGGAATTTTTTTTGGTGGGGGTGAACTTACTTTTCAAGATGACTTAGAACCAAAAGTTCATTGGAATTATGTTGAAATTATTCTAGATTTTGTTAATGTGACCTTTAAAAGAAACAAAAACCACATTTGACATTTCTAAGCAAATA
The DNA here is from genome assembly GCF_964187855.1 of Myxine glutinosa. Lineage (NCBI taxonomy): Eukaryota > Metazoa > Chordata > Myxini > Myxiniformes > Myxinidae > Myxine > Myxine glutinosa. The sequence continues at coordinate 54,777,897 of NC_136268.1, forward strand.
AATTGATCCTTGAAAGTGATGTAAACTGATATCGAACTCAATTCACGGACAGTACTGTGTTAAACTTCTGTACGTTTTCCAGAAGTATTTCTTTATTTTGCACATTAGCCAAATTTTTTTTCAACAAAAACAAAAGCTAAATTATGACTGGGATTACGGACAGTACAATTACAGTACAGTACTTCGTGTAACCCCCACGAGCATTCAGGAGAGCACGTACACGTTGAGGCATGCTGTTCACGAGATTTGCCAAAGTTTGGACAGGAATCGCTTGCCATGCAGTGACAATAGTCTGCTGCAATTCACGCACAGAGGTAGGCTGCTGGTCCAAGTTGTCGATTTGACGCGTTAATTCTGCCCACAAGTTTTCTATCGGATTCATATCCGGGGACGTGGCAGGCCACTCCATATGCTCTACACCACGGTCAGCAAGAAAGTGTTGGATCATGCGAGCACGATGAGGCCGTGCATTGTCATCTTGGAAGACAAAGTTTCCTCGAAAGGCTGCACGAGCAAATGGAAGCAATGTTTCTTCCAGAATGACCCTGTACTTGAACTGGTTCAGGTTTCCATTCAGAACAACCAGGTCAGTTTTGCCCCCTGCATGAAAAGCAGCCCAAACGGTCACCCCACCACCTCCAGCTTGGACTCTTGGCACTATACAATCTTCGTTGTGGGCTTCATGCACTTGTCTGCGCACTCGGACGCGGCCATCTTGACGATAGACCAGAAATCTAGACTCGTCACTGAAGGTCACGTGATTCCAGTGTCTTGGCTGCCATTGACGGTGCTCTCTGGCCCACTGCAATCGGCGCTGGCTGTGTTGTCTGGTCAGGCGTGGCTTTCTCAGGGGACGACTGGCACGATAGCCTGCTTGAACCAGTCGTTGGTTGACTAGCCTTCTGGATACAGGCACATTTGTCAGTTGCTGCCACTCAGCCCTAAGCCAATTAGCTGACTTGGTACGGCCATTGCGGACTAACCGGTGCAGCTGGCGATCATCTCTCCTTGTGGTTCTGCGTGGATGTCCTGGCCTCGGTATTGGAGTAGGGACACCCCTCTGAGCATTTCGTTTCAGGATCTTTGACACCTGACCTTGAGTGATGCCATACTGCCGAGCAATAGCACACTGTTTCATGCCAGAATTTCGTAAAGCCACCACTCCATGACAAACAGCATTGTCAAGTTGACGGACCATCTCCAGAGGAAGCGGCAATAACTTTTGTAGACGTGCAGCAGTTGTTTTCCACTAATACAGAACGCAACAACCCTTATATACCCGATTGTAAAGTCAATCGTCAAATGTCCCTGTCCTTACATTTTGTCACGCCACCTGTGATATAATCCTGTTATTGACTTCTTGCTGCGAAAGACAATCAGTCACATGGTTCTTTCAACAAAGACATCACCGAAGGGTAAAAGAAACTCACCAGATTGATATACTGAGTTCATAAAGTAAACCCAAGTCAAGAAAAAATATATATTCCATTGTGGCGGACACAAAAGCCCACTGGCGTGGTGACATCATTCCGCGCACCAAGTGGGCGAGGGCCACGCCCGAGGGGTAGGCGTGGCCTGAGGATATACACGGGGCGCGCAGCCCAGAGCGGGCTAGTGTTACAGTGAGCTCCTGAAATAAAGACGCTTATAAGTTACCGCTTGTCCGCTTCCTCCTTGCTCGCAAGCAGCGCGCGTAACGCCGCGCTTTACTGGTGACCCCCTCGACGTTGGATCTGCCGGAGCGATCCTTCCACACGCGACGCCATTGCCATGGCCAACTTCATCAAACTTCCCGAATTTTGGGAGGCTTAGGCCGAAGTCTGGTTCCTCCAGGCCGAAGCCCAATTTCAGCTTCGGCGCCTCACCGGCGATGACATGCGCTATTGCCACGTCGTCGCCTCCCTCGGGCCCGGCACAGCCGCTCGAGTTGTGTCCGTCCTTCGCCACCCACCGGACGGCCACAAGTACGAGGCACTCAAGCGGCTACTCCTAGCCACGTTCGGCCTCACGGACGACGCACGGGCCGACCGCCTCCTGGATCTCCCCGAGCTCGGCGACACGCGCCCGTCGGTCCGAATGGACCATATGCTGTCACTGTTGGGCGACGAAGCCCCCGGTTCTCTATTCCGGGCGCTTTTCCGTCGCCAACTTCCAGCGCAGGTTCGCCTCGCGTTGGCCGGGACCGGGCTAACGGAACCCTGAGCATTGGCAGCCGAGGCGGACAAGTACTTCGCCGCTTCGGACACGCGGGCGAGAGTCGGCGTGGCCGTCACGGCCCTCGTAGCTGATGCTGCTGATGCTGCCGATGCTGCTGATCCACAGCATCAGCTTATACAGCATACGCAGCATGCTGATACGCACCTCGTGACCGCCGCCACGCCCCGCCCACCGCCGCGGCGAAAACTGCCACCGCGGGGAAACCCGCCAACTCCACCGGCCTGGCGGGGCCAGCCGCGCTCCTTCAGCTCCACCACCTGGTGCTGGTTCCACGCCAAGTTCGGCCACGAAGCTCGGCAGTGTCATCCGCCATGCTCCTTCAACAGGTCGGGAAACGCCCGGGCCGGCGCTCAATAGTGGTGATGAGCGCCGGCCATTCGAGCAGCCTGCTGTTCATAACGGACATCTTCTCCGGGCGCCGTTACCTGTGCGACACGGGAGCGCAGGTGAGTGTCGTTCCCGCCGGCACGTCAGACAAGCATGCCGCGGGTGGGGGCCCCACGCTGCTTGCCGCGAACGGGACGCCCATCCGTACGTACGGAAAACGCTGCCTCTCTCTGCGGTTCGGAGGGCACGTTCGTCACCGCCGACGTGCCCATGGCACTGCTTGGCGCGGACTTCCTGTGCGCTAATGGGCTCCTGGTCGACGTCAAGCGCAGACGTCTTGTCCAGGCCGAGACGTTCAGCTCGCTCGCTTGTGCGTTGCCCAGCTCGCCGAGCAGCTCAACGAGCCACTTGCCAAGTGGCTTGCCGAACGGTTCGGTTCCGGCCACGTTGGTCTGTACACTTCCGGCAGCGGACGCATTCACCCGCCTCCTCGCCGGCTTCCCGGCCCTCACGCGGCCCACCTTCTCGGCGGGGGCCATCAAGCACGGGGTGGCCCATCACATCACCACCGTCGGGCCACCGGTCTACGCCCGGGCACGCCGCCTCGAGCCGACGAAGCTGGCGGTGGCAAAAGCGGCGTTCGCTACCCTGGAGCGACTCGGCATCGTTCGGCGCTCAGAGAGCGCTTGGGCGTCGCCACTGCACATCGTGCCGAAGCCCGGCGGGGGATGGCGACCGTGCGGGGACTATCGCCGTCTCAATGACGCCACGACTCCCGACCGCTACCCCGTCCCCCACATTCAGGACTTTTCCGCCCTTTTGGCGGGCATGTCCTTCTTCTCGAAGGTGGACCTCATACGCGGCTACCATCAGGTCCCCGTCAGGCCGGAGGACGTCCCGAAGACGGCGGTCATCACGCCATTCGGACTCTTCGAGTTCCTGCGCATGCCATTCGGTCTGAAGAATGCGGCTCAGGCGTTCCAGCGACTGATGGACAGCGTCCTGCGCGACTTGGATTTTGTCTACGTCTACCTGGACGATATCCTCGTCGCCAGCGCGTCCCGCGAAGAGCACCTACGCCACCTCCGCACGCTCTTCGAACGCCTGGGCCAGCATGGCCTGATTGTGAACCCCGCAAAGTGCCGGTTCGGCGCCGCCATAATCGATTTTCTGGGGCACCGTGTCACCAGGCACGGAGCCGTCCCCCTGCCGGCCAAGGTGGAGGCGGTGAAGGGGTTTCCGCGCCCCCGCACGATCAGAGGGCTGCAGGAGTTCCTGGGCATGGTGAACTTTTACCATCGGTTCCTGCCCCGTATCGCCCAGCTCCTGCGCCCCCTGCACGAAGCTCTCCGAGGTAAGCCGGGCAAAGGCGACGTTACCTGGACCGAGCAGATGGACACGGCGTTCACGGGCGCGAAGCTCGCCTTGGCTAACGCCACCATGCTCGCGCACCCGGCGCCCGATGCACCGATCGCCCTCACCACCGATGCCTCGGACTACGCGGTGGGCACGGTGCACGAGCAATGGGTGCGTGGAGCTTGGCAACCGCTGGCGTTCTTTAGCCGGCAGCTTCTCCCGCCCGAACGCCGTTACAGTACCTTCGACCGCGAGTTGCTCGGGCTTCACTTGGCGGTCAGGCACTTCCGCCATCTGCTCGAGGGCCGTGCGTTCACGGCCTTCGTCGACCACAAGCCGCTGATCTTCGCGATGGGCAAGGTCACCAAGCCGTGGTCGGCCCGGCAGCAGCATCACCTCTCGGCCGTGTCCGAGTACACGACGGACATCCAGCACGTCGCGGGGAAGGACAACCCAGTGGCGGATTGCCTTTCCCGGGCCGTCGCCCACGCAGTCCACCTCGGCATCGACTATGCCCGGATGGCAGCGGACCAGGCCGCTGACCCCGACGTCCAGGCCTTGCGGACCGCCGTCACGGGCCTCCGCGTCACCGAGGTGCCGTTCGACGGCGCGGGCGCGGCCCTCTTGTGCGACGTCTCCCTCGGGCGTCCTCGCCCCATCGTGCCCGCGGGCTGGCAGCGCCAGGTGTTTGACGCCATCCACGGCCTGTCCCACCCGGGCGCGAGGGCCTCCCAAAGGCTGATCGCTGACAAGTTCGTCTGGCATGGCCTCCGGAAGGCCGTCCGCGGCTGGGCCAGGACGTGCCTCGCGTGCCAGCGCGCCAAGGTGCACCGGCACACCCAGGCCCCGTTGGCCCCGTTCACGGTGCCAGAACGCCGGTTTGACCACGTCCACGTGGACCTGGTGGGACCTCTGCCCCCCTCGCGGGGTTTCACCCACGTCCTCACCATGGTGGACCGCACCACCCGGTGGCCGGAGGCCGTGCCCTTGGCGTCGACAACGGCGGCCGATGTCGCGCAGGCTTTCATCGCCACCTGGGTCGCCCGGTTCGGCGCCCCCTCAGACATCTCGTCCGACCGCGGCCCCCAGTTCACCTCCGAGCTCTGGGGGGCGGTCGCGCAGGGGCTTGGGGTCCGGCTGCACCGAACCACGGCCTACCACCCCCAGGCTAACGGCCTGTGTGAGCGGTTTCACCGCTCATTGAAGGCCGCGCTCCGGGCCACCCTCCGCGACGGTGGCTGGGTCGACAGGCTCCCCTGGGTCCTGCTGGGCCTCCGGACGGCGCCCAAGGAGGACCTGCGCGCATCCGCGGCGGAGTTGGTCTTCGGGCAACCGCTGCGGGTGCCGGGCGAGTTCCTCCCCGACTCCACGGCACCATGGTCCGCGGCACAGCAGCGCTCCGCTCTGCAAGAGACCGCCCAGAGGTTCGCCCCGGTGCCAACGGCATGCCACGGGCACCCACCGACGCACGTCGCCCTGGAGCTTCGCATGGCAGAGTACGTCTTCGTCCGCCACGATGCCCACCGGACACCACTGCGGGCCCCGTACGACGGGCCTTTCCGCGTGCTGGAGACCGGGTCGAAGCACTTCACCCTGGACATCGGCGGTACTCCCGACCGTCTTTCGGTAGACCGCCTCAAGCCGGCCCACCTCGACGTGGACCATCCACCGCCAGTGGCCCGACCCCCACGTCGGGGCCGCCCCCCTGCAGGCGGACCCCCGGCACCGCCCAGCCCCGCCGCCCCCCGGTCCTGCACCCATCCCAGGGGCAGCCAGGGGCATCCCACCTGGCATCGCTGCACCCCGGACGCCGCCGATCGCCAGGGGGCGCTTCGGCCGGGTCATTCGTCTGCCCCACAAACTGGCCCTCCAGGTGCGCGGGAATTCTGGGGGGGCGCGTGTGGCGGACACAAAAGCCCACTGGCGTGGTGACATCATTCCGCGCACCAAGTGGGCGAGGGCCACGCCCGAGGGGTAGGCGTGGCCTGAGGATATACACGGGGCGCGCAGCCCAGAGCGGGCTAGTGTTACAGTGAGCTCCTGAAATAAAGACGCTTATAAGTTACCGCTTGTCCGCTTCCTCCTTGCTCGCAAGCAGCGCGCGTAACGCCGCGCTTTACCATATTAAATGCCAAGTCTGTATATATATATATATATATATATATATATATATATATATATATATATATATATACAATTATACATATATATATATTGTTGCGGCTCTCCTCGTCAGCCTTTCCCCTTACCAAGGGGGGGTTAATCCCCTTGTCTTTGACTAGCCGACGGGATCCGGGGCTATGACGTCACTTCCGGTCAGCGTTGGGTAAGGTCATAGGACTAATCACTAAGGCCAAGTAAAAAAAAAAAATGTTTCTCGTCCGGACTTTTTTGAAAAAAGGAGGAGGGAGGCCCTTACTATTTACTATTTTCATTTTTTTTGCTATTTTTTTCCAAGATGGCTGCCATGAACCGAATTGTTTTTTTGTTTTGTTTTTTTTGTATACAGAGTCGAGGCTCGTGAAAGAGCTAACATTTATCAAACAAAAAAATAAAACAAGCAAGCAAACAAAGTATATAAAATGGGGAGCGGTCGACAAGATGGGGAGAGAAGGGGAGGAAGCACACAAACACAACATTTGAGAGCAGGGACATTGGGAGATGTTTTTGGAGGGAGAGGGCCTGGGGGGAGGCAGGATAGGTATAAAACGCAAGGACACCAAGGACTTCCAGGAAAGAAGTCAAAAGTCACCTCAAAAAAGTGGATTTGGGGTGAAATTAGCGGGGTTAGAAAAGATCAAGGTTTTGGATTGGGGAAGATAAGAGATGGTGGTGAACAGCCGTTTTAAAGACCTGGAGGGAGGAGTGGGATTGAAGAGAGTGAGGGAGTTTGTTCCAGAGGCGGGAGAAAAGAGGAATGAAGGAGTGAAGGTGAGCAGAAAGTCTTGATTTTGGCAGTTTAACCATAAGAGGGTTGCAGGCAGATCTTGTGCGACCTGTAGGAATATTTGGGGGACAGAGCCCAGAGAGAGCTGGGGGAGCAAGGCCGGAGAGGAGTCGGAAGAAGACGGAAAGACCACCAACCTGCCTGCGGTGAGTAAGTGAAAGGCCCTCGGAGATAGCGTCATCGCGGGAGATTCCAATGATTCTGAACGCTTTGGTTTCAACAGCGTGAAGACGAGCGAGGTGTGAGGCAGGAGCACCAGCCCAGAGGGGAGAGCAGTACTCCATTGAGCTGCGGATGAAAGCCTTGTATGTGGTGAGGAGCTCAGGTGTGCCAAGGAAGGACTTCGCACGACGGAGGATGCCCAGTCGGCGACTGGCTTTGGAGGCCAGCTTGGAAATGTGGTTTTCCCAGGAAAGATCATGGCAGATAGTGAGACCCAAAAGCTTGAGTGACAGAATTTCTTGGAGAGGATTATTCAGAAAGTAGATGGGAGGGTTGTCCTGTCGGTCTTTTTGGAGAGACATCGTAAGAGTGTGAGATTTGTCAGGATTGAAAGACATGTTCCACTTGTTTGCCCAGTCTGTGATTTTGTCCAGGTCTGCAGAGAGTGAGGAGGCTGCAGACTGCCGATCTGAGGGATGAGGAATGGAGCGGCAAAGAGTGGAGTCATCAGCAAAGAGATAGAGAGGATTTCCAAGAGAGTCAGAGAGATCATTGATGAAGACCAGAAAAGCACAGGTCCCAGAACACTGCCTTGGGGAACTCCAGCCTGAACGGGAAGGGGAGATGAGAGAAACCCATTCAGGGCCACACGTTGACTACGACTAGAGAGGACGTCCGCCAGCCATGCGTGGAGATTTCCATGGATACCAAAGGAGGAGGGTTTGGTGAGCAGAGCGGGGTGCCAGACCGTATCGAAGGCACGTGATATTTCGAGGGAGACAGCTCTAATTTCCTGTTTGGCATTGAGGACCTCCATCCATTGTTGAGACAGCAGAAGCAGCATGTCCAGAGTAGAGTGACCTGGTCTGAAACCAAATTGATGATCAGAGATCAAGCCATTGGAGAAGAGGAAAGATTTATGACCACTGTGGCTGACTTAAAGACTCTATAGTTTGTCCAATGTAATGTGAAACATGCCAGTGTTGATTGTTACCGAAAGGCCTGCAATTTCATTTCCAAATTAGCAAATAAATATATGTTTAACTGAACATATATTTCCAGGTTGGTGGTTTTCCAGGACGGAAAGACCAGGTTGGTGGTCTTTCCGTCTTCTACCGACTCCTCTCTGGCCTTGCCCCCCCAGCTCTCTCTGGGCTCTGTCCCCCAAATATTCCTACAGGTCGCACAAGATCTGCCTGCAACCCTCTTATGATTAAACTGCCAAAATCAATACTTTCTGCTCACCTTCACTCCTTCATTCCTCTTTTCTCCCGCCTCTGGAACAAACTCCCTCACTCTCTTCAATCCCACTCCACCCTCCAGGTCTTTAAAACAGCTGTTCACCACCATCTCTTATCCTCCCCCATCCAAAACCTTGATCTTTTCTACCCCCGCTAATTTCGGTCCCCTTGTGTTTTATACCTCTCCCCCCCCCCCCCCCCTTCGCACGCCTCCTCCCCCCAAGCCCTCTCCCTCCCACACTTCTCCCTGCTCTCAAATGTTGTGGTTGTGTGCTTCCCCTTCTCTCCCCATCTTGTCTTCCGCTCCCTCTTTTTGTATATTTTGTTTGTCTGGTTGATTTGTTTGTGAAATAAATGTTAGCTCTTTCACGAGCCTCGATTCAGTATACAAAAAAAATAAAAAAAAATAAAAAAATGGCATATGAATAGAATCAATCAATGGAACATGTCATGTGTGACAGCCGAGGACATAACGGCCGAGGCATGACACAATGTCTGCTCGACACTCGTCCAATTTTTCAGACACATCCAACTTGGCCTTACTTTGACCAATATTCACCTTTACCTGTAGACAAAACCACATGATATATTGAAAAATTTACATACAATGGGATCAAACAATTTATTAAAAAATAATACGAAAAAACGAGTACTAATTTTTCATGGGCTATCCTAAACAAGCAAAACAAGTGAGTTGAGTATGTGATTGTGAGTGCACCCCACCAACATGTATACACTAGCTAGCCCCTCTATATATACTACATGTTCTGTTAATATTTTTATTTTGCCATTCTTTGTGATTGTATTTTCTTTGACGAAATAAATGAAAAATCAATACTGCAGAAATCTAGGCCTACTTTATTAACTACAACAGGGCCTAGATACCTAACTTCTCACTCAGAGACCCGCGTTGAACTCCCACATCCCACCATTAAACCTATATCATAGGGTAGGACTATGGCCTGACTGTATTCACACTTCAGAATACACGAAACTACAACTAGTACTAGGCCATCCAAGTATAGCGTTACAGCTACATATGGATTTTTTAATGCACCAAGTATTTTAAAACAAGTACACTAGGAAATGTATGTCTTGATATGGCTTCAATATTTACGCTATATCACGACGCCAACTTACTTTCGTTGTTTGGTATCCATCACCAATGTCATCTCCATCGTCAAATTCTCCACTGGCAAATTTAGCGAAGAGATCGTTCAACGTTCGCTTCTCATCTACAACTGATCTCGCGAACCAAGACTTCAAAACTTTTGTCGACGAACGTATGCTGACACACACGAATATCGTCATATTCCCTACTCAAATTTGTACCATTAAAAGTATGAAATGCAAGATTTTTACACGTAAATTGCACTTGCCCAGTGCACAACCGCTGCGAGAATTGACCGTCTTTAGCACAAAGTGTCTGTGTTAAGCCGAGCATGTATTAACCAGGAAGTTCCGTTAGAGGGCGGGATCCATAATAGTTCAGATCATCAATGCACAAGATACGATCAGCAAACGCCCGGAAACGGCAAGTTTTAGACCGAGTTTCTTCGCAAAACGATTTTTTTTTAAAACAAGTATATATTAAAAAAAAATAGTATTAAATAGTAAATAAAAGTAGGCGGCGACCAAAAAGGAAGCGGGCGGGGACGAGAAACATTTTTTTTTTTTTACTTGGCCTAATACCTAATTACCAACGCCTCCCAGGAAGCAAGGAAATAAACCCCGCCCGAATCACGGTTATAAGTGGAAACGCCGAGCGATAGCGAACCGTGATCCGAGCCGTTAACAAGAACTAAACCCGATCTGAGCGGTTCCGAATCGTGCCACGCTTACCCAATGGAGGAAATCACTGATACGGTCGAATGAGGAAAGAAACAAGGAAGAACAGATTTATTTACAATTTGTACAGGAAGGAGAAGAAGAACACACAGTGCAGCTTCATACACTCTTAACTTATCCCAGGACACGGGCCCGTTTCACACTCAGACACACTCACACGGGGATGTAGATGGTCGGGTTGATTGTCCAGGGATGATGGCGTCCAGGCAGTTCACTCCGGTCCCCGACTCGTACCGCGAAGAGATGGTCCGGGCGGCAGAAGCTCCCCGCGGGTCGTTGACGCAGATCGGACAATTACGGGGTTAAATGCGGGTCGAAAGGTAGGCTGGCAGGGCGGTTACTGGCGACCACGGTCGCGTACGTATTAGATGAACCGGGCTATATGCGCTCCCAATACAGGCTCAATAGGCGCTCCCCAATGCAAGTTCAATAGCATACGTCCTCATACAAAGCGCGTATCCGCTGCAGTCCTCTTCCAAGGAATCCTTTATCATGTGCGCTCTCCCAACAGGTTCTTTCGCACGATTCCTGTACAATCAGACATCTCCGCGTAGTCCTCCAGGTCAGTCCTCATACGAGCGCTATTGCGTCCGTCCTTTCAAGGGCGTTGTGCGCGCGCTAAAATAGCCTTTTCAGTGAACCTTCCAGCACTTGCTAGATGCGCCCTTTCCACGCCCTCTTAAGCCATGCCCACCGAGCCCTGGTTGGTGGTTGCCCTTACCGTCACCGCCTTCTGACGTGCTGCTTGATGTGGCCACACCTCTTCCTCGCGCTCCTCCCCCTTTCCAGGCCTACCTCTTGGCATTTGGCTGGTTTCGAGTGAAACCCTAAGGGCAGCGGACGCTGCTGGTACACGAGGTGGTTTGGAGGGTGGCCGCAAAATGAACGGGACCGAAGTTTATTTCTTTTACAAAACGCAGGTATCACTAGTGGAAATGGCCTACTCAGGCCATTTAGGCCATTCGCAGCTATATATATATATATATATATATATATATATATACATACAGGGTCCGTCAGGGAGGTGTGACGATTTTCAGAAAACCCAAACACAGTTATTTTTAGTCGAATTTCAATTATTTTTTTTTTAAAGACTACATATACAGACTTGGCATTTAATATGGAATATTTTTTTTGTGGGGGTGAACTTACTTTTCAAGATGACTTAGAACCAAAAGTTCATTGGAATTATGTTGAAATTATTCTAGATTTTGTTAATGTGACCTTTAAAAGAAACAAAAACCACATTTGACATTTCGAAGCAAATAAATTGATCCTTGAAAGTGATGTAAACTGATATCGAACTCAATTCACGGACAGTACTGTGTTAAACTTCTGTACGTTTTCCAGAAGTATCTCTTTATTTTGCACATTAGCCAAAAAAAAATTCAACAAAAACAAAAGCTAAATTATGACTGGGATTACGGACAGTAAAATTACAGTTCAGTACTTCGTGTAACCCCCACGAGCATTCAGGAGAGCACGTACACGTCGAGGCATGCTGTTCACGGAATTTGCCAAGGTTTGGACAGGAATCGCTTGCCATGCAGTGACAATAGTCGGCTGCAATTCACACAGAGGTAGGCTGCTGGTCCAAGTGGTCGATTTGACACATTAATTCTGCCCACAAGTTCTCTATCGGATTCATATCCGGGGACATGGCAGGCCACTCCATATGCTCTACACCACGGTCAGCAAGAAAGTGTTGGATCATGCGAGCACGATGAGGCCATGCATTGTCATCTTGGAAGACAAAGTTTCCTCGAAAGGCTGCACGAGCAAACGGAAGCAATGTTTCTTCCAGAATTACCCTGTACTTGAACTGGTTCAGGTTTCCATTCAGAACAACCAGGTCAGTTTTGCTCCCTGCATGAAAAGCAGCCCGAACGGTCACCCACCACCTCCAGCTTGGACTCTTGGCACAATACAATCTTCGTTGTGGGCTTCATGCACTTGTCTGCGCACTCGGACGCGGCCATCTTGACGATAGACCAGAAATCTAGACTCGTCACTGAAGGTCACATGATGCCAGTGTCCTGGCTGCCATTGATGGTGCTCTCTGGCCCACTGCAATCGGCGCTGGCTGTGTTGTCTGGTCAGGCGTGGCTTTCTCAGGGGACACCTGGCACGATAGCCTGCTTGAACCAGTCGTTGGTTGACTAGCCTTCTGGATACAGGCACATTTGTCAGTTGCTGCCACTCAGCCCTAAGCCGATTAGCTGACTTGGTACGGCCATTGCAGACTAACCGGTGCAGCTGGCGATCATCTCTCCTTGTGGTTCTGCGTGGACGTCCTGGCCTCGGTATTGGAGTAGGGACACCCCTCTGAGCATTTCGTTTCAGGATCTTTGACACCTGACCTTGAGTGATGCCATACTGCCGAGCAATAGCAAACTGTTTCATGCCAGAATTTCGTAAAGCCACCACTCCATGACAAACAGCATTGTCAAGTTGACGGACCATCTCCAGAGGAAGCGGCAATAACTTTTGTAGACGTGCAGCAGTTGTTTTCCACTAATACAGAACGCAACAACCCTTATATACCCGATTGTGAAGCCAAACGTCAAATGTACCTGTCCTTACATTTTGTCACGCCACCTGTGATATAATCCTGTTATTGACTTCTTGCTGCGAAAGACAATCAGTGACATGGTTCTTTCAACAAAGACATCACCGAAGGGTAAAAGAAACTCACCAGATTGATATATGAGTGCAGAAAGTAAACCCAAGTCAAGAAAAAAAAAAAATTCCATATTAAATGCCAAGTCTGTATAATGCCATGTAATACACTGCAACAAAGACATTTAAAAAATGTAATTCATGTTTGAAAAATGACATCATCTAAATGGCGGCCGTTCTTGTCCAAGCATTCTTGCAGACGCGCGGAAAAGTTGTCCATAGACCTTTCAACCATGGCAAGTGGAATAGCTCGAATTTCTCTGGTGATGGCATCTGAAAGGGTCTCAAGAGTGCGTGGTTTTTCACTGTAAACCTTAGCTTTCAGGTAACCCCATAAAAAATAGTCACAGGGTGAAAGATCGGGCGATCGAGGGGGCCACTCCACATCCCCACGGATTGAAATGAGGTGCCCTGGAAAATGTTCTCTTAATAAGGCCATTGATTCTCTTGAGGTATGGCAAGTAGCCCCATATTGCTGAAACCAAACTGTAGGGAGGTCAATGCGACGTCGTCTCAATTCAGGCAGTAAGAACTCGCGCAACATCGTAACATAACGTTGTGAGTTGACTGTCACAGTGCGTCCGCCTTCCTTGAAAAAATAAGCCCCAATTATGCCGAATCGGACTATTCCGGCCCACACAGTGACTCGCTTGCAGTGCAGGGGTCTTTGATGGAGTTCGCGCGAGCGTGCCAACTCCGCTGACCGACGAGGGCTGGCCTCCACAGCTTGTCGAACCCTTTCAATGTTTTCCGGGGTCCTAACGGTTCGATCACCTCCCCGAGCTGCTCCCGGCCTCACAGATCCAGTTGTCCTGAAGTTTTTTACCCACTTCAATATTGTGTTTCGAGACGGAACGGCGCCACGTTGACCAACATTGAAGTGAGTACGAAATCTGCGCTGTGTAAGCACCACCGAACTACCCGTTTGAATAAACGTCTCGACAACAAAGACGCGATGTTCAATCGTCCACAGCTCCATGGCTACTGAAATGGCGCCTAACAACGAGTAACCAACAGCCATCACGCATGCGCTAGACCCCCCACTTGCATTGTTATACCCAATTCAAACATGAATTACATTTTAAAAATGTCTTTGTTATAGTGTTACAGTGTATTAAATGGCATTATATATGTAGTCTTTAAAAAAAAAAAAAAATTTTAATTCGACTAAAAATAACTGTGTACGAGTTTTATGAAAATCGTCACACCTCCCAGCCGGACCCTGTATATATATATATATATATATATATATATATAATATATATATCTATATATATATATATATATATATATATATATATATATATATATATATATATATATATATAAATATATATTGGTACGCGGTTAAGGATGTTATATTTGCCGAGCGGAGGCTCCGCGACCGAACAGTTGTTCCCCGACTAAACCTGATTCACCCAAACGTTGGCCGTATCGCGCCACAGATATTCAATGGGGAAAAGACTAAGACGACGAATGCAAAGAGGAAGAAGAAGAAGACGTACAGAAGAGTAACGGGGTTTATTATTATTTACACACACATAAGCAAAAAGAGCAGTCACGGGTATTTACAGCGGACATGAAAAAGCAGGTAACACAGTGCAAATTACTAGCTTATACTGACTTAGTTTACTACCCAGGACAGCACGAACAGAACAAACTCACGTACGCAAATTGATGGAAGGGTAGGAATCGTTTGGAGGGATGAGCAGGTGGGATCACAGGGCACAGCGAGCAGGTCCACTCTGGGCGGGAAGCGAGGAGCCGGCAGCTCCTTGTATTTGGCTTTACAGCGCACGCCGGCAGGGTCACTCGGCTGGTTGAAACGGGGCTGGTTGAAGCCGCTCTTTGTCAAAGGCTTTTCGTATCTCTCACGCAACTCCGGTGCAACTTGAACTCTCTCCCGGTGGACTGCCAACCCTCTCACGCACCTGGACTCATCTGCCGTATCTCTCGTGTCGCTTGTCCCAGCGATCGTCACACCCTTCTCGTCCAAACCTTCAGCGCGGGTCTGACACGCCCTCCTCGGTTTTGGTACCGCCCTCCCCCCCCCCCCCCCCCCCGTGCTCTGTTTCGTGACCTTGTATGGTAATCCCACGGGCTTGTCTCCTTATTTGGGCATGGCGCCGACGGCACGCCCCTCGTGGCGAGCCACGGGCTTGTTTCCTTATCCCTTCGTGGCGCGCCCTGGGCTTGCCTCTCCCGGGCGACCCTGCCCCTCCTGTTCAAACAGAGCAGGGAGTACATATTCACTATAGCAGCGAAATGAGAGGGCGTGCACCCCACGCTTGTGAACTGCTTTACCCGCAGATGGAGAGTTTGGCTGGGAAATGGAAGTATTGAAGGGGGAGCTATTCTTAATTGATTCGGTGCAATGGAGTATTATTTTAATGGAAGACAAGGCCTTACCCTAAAACACATAATAAGATATAAGCTACTGAACAAGGGTTTTATCGGGTCCTTCAATGTGGTGTTTCATGGAATTAACTACCGAGACGCCATTTTTACCTTTACACAACTCTGGAGGCAGGAGGGGCCATATCCAACCAATGTTACACAACAATTTACCACTACAATACACACAATCAAAAAAATGCAATCCTCATATCCGCAACAATATATATTATATATATATATATATATATATATATATATATATATATATATATATATATATATATATATATATATATATATATATATATATATATATTGTTGCGGATATGAGGATTGTGTTTTTTTTTATTGTGTGTATTATTATTATTGCTTTATTCTGAGCCTCCTTGCTCCAGTGTGTAAAGGTCAAAGGGCATCCCATAATTAGTCCATAAAGCAAACACGTCAGCCAATCATAGAATACCCCTGTTCGATAGCTTATATCTTATTATGTGTTTTAGAGTAAGGCCTTGTCTTCCATTAGAATGACACTCCATTGCACCGAATCAATAGAGAATAGCTCCCCTTCAATAATTCCATTTCCCAGCCAAACTCTCCATCTGTGGGTAAAGCAGTTCACAAGCATGGGGTGCACGCCCTCTCAATTCGCTGCTATAGTGAATATGTGCTCCGTGCTCTGTTTGAACAGGAGGGGCGGGGTCGCCAGGGAGAGGCAAGCCCAGGGCGCGCCACGAAGGGCGGGGCTGTGCAGCCCCATGCCCAAATAAGGAAACAAGCCCGTGGCTCGCCACGAGGGGCGTGCTGTCGGTGTGATGCCCAAATAAGGAGACAAGCCCGTGGGATTACCATACAAGGTCACGAAACAGAGCACGGGGGAGAGGGCGGTACCGAAACCGTGGAGGGCGTGTCAGTCCCGCGCTAAAAGGAGAAGTGAAAGAAAGGGCGAGAGAGTCCCGCGCTGACGAGAGAAGTGAGAGGAGGGAATCCAAGGCTGAGCTGAGCCGAGATAGCAGTCCCGCGCTGAGAGAGACCCACGCTGGAAGGGAAGTGAGAGGAACAAAAATACGAGCTGAGCTGCGTGGAGAGGGACACGACAAAAGAAAGGGTCCAAGAGAAAGCCGAGGAGCTTTTACGAAACAAGCTACACGAGAGATACAACAGAGGAGTGCAGCCCCGTTTCAACCAGCCGCGTGAAGCCCTGACGGTGTGCGCTGTAAAGCGGATTACAAGGAGCTGCCGGCTCCCCGCTTCCCGCCCGGAGTGGACCTGCTTGCTGTGCCCGGTGATCCCACCTGCTCATCCTTTCCAGCCATTCCTGCCTGCAAGTTCCCCATTTTGCCTACGTGAGTTTGTTTTGTTCATGCTGTCCTGGGTAGTAACTAAGTTTGTATAAGCTAGTAATTTTCACTGTGTCACCTGCGTCTCATGTCCCCTGTAAATAAACGTGACTGCTCTTTTTGCTTATGTGTGTAAATAATAATAAACCCCGTTACTCTTCTGTACGTCTTCTTCTTCTTCTTCCTCTTTGCATTCGTCGTCTTAGTCTTTTCCCGATTGAGTAGCTGTGGCGCGATACGGCCAACGTCTGGGTGAATCGGGTTTAGTCGGGGAACAACTGTTCGGTCGCGGAGCCTCCGCTCGGCAAATATAACATCCTTAACCGCGTACCGTAACAATATATATATATATATATATATATATATATATATATATATATATATATATATAATAGGAAATGCATAAAGTGGTGATATGGAAGATAGGAAATGCATAAAGTGGTGATATGGAATGTAGTAAATGTATAAAGTGGTGATATGGAATGTAGGAAATGTATAAAGCGGTGATATGGAATGAAGGAAATGTATAAAGTGGTGATATGGAATGGAGGAAATGTATAAAGTGGTGATATGGAATGCAGGAACTGTATAAAGTGGTGATATGGAATATAGTAAATGTATAACGTGGTGATATGGAATGTAGGAAATGTATAAAGTAGTGATATGGAAGATAGGAAATGTATAAAGTGGTGATATGGAATATAGGAAATGTATAAAGTGGTGATACGGAATGTATGAAATGTATAAAGTGGTGATATGAAAGATAGGAAATGTATAAAGTGGTGATATGGAATGTAGGAAATGTATAAAGTGGTGATATGGAATGTAGGAAATGTATAAAGTGGTGATATGGAATGTAGGAAATGTATAAAGTGGTGATATGGAATATAGGAAATGTATAAAGTGGTGATATGGAATGTAGGAAATGTATAAAGTGGTGATATTGAATGTAGGAAATGTATAAAGTGGTGATATGGAATGTAGGAAATGTATAAAGTGGTGATATGGAATGAAGAAAATGCATAAAGTGGTGATATGGAATGAAGGAAATGCATAAATTGGTGATATGGAATGTAGGAAATGTATAAAGTGGTGATATTGAATGTCGGAAATGTATAACGTGGTGATATGGAATGTAGTAATACCCTGGCCTACATCATTAATTTGTTCCATAAGCCGTGACGTAACTCGGTTTTTGACGTAAACCGGGCGTAATGTCTTTAAAATGCCTTAAAATGAAGACAAACACCGTAAAACTAGAGTAAATAACTGGAGGAGGCTGTGGCTACGCAGAAAATTGCAAATTTGCAAATCCATGCACATGTGCACATGCACACGTCGATCGGTTTGTCGACGCCGGATGCCGGCGAGGTGCCCGACGAGGGACCCTGGCTCGAGGCATGACACGGTCATTCGTTTCACATGGGCCATGGGCCATGGGGCCTGACCTCGTCGCGGACATTGCACACTCTGCACGGTGACGTGACGTGACGTCTGCCATGGACGGTCGTCCGAGCCGGCATCGTCATGTTTCGCCGTTGCCATGTTACGTTGGTTGTTTTACACAGTAAAGGAATAATCACAAAAATACCAGCGAAAGGCAAAGCAAGCACGCGACCGCAGCACAGGACAAAATGCATATGGCGTCCCCTTTGTTTTGAATGAGAACCAGCAGCTACGCGTACGTACAGTACAGTATACTGTACGTACATTTTTAATATTTTTAATGTGCTTTTTATTGTATTTTAAATTGTTTTTTAGCTTCTTTTATTGTTAATTTATGTACTATTTTATTTATTTTAAATATATTTTTAAGGAAAAATTTAATTTTTTTCACGTCCGTAGGAGTGACGTAAAGTCGCACATAATGACGTTCACTGAACTGAAATTTACTCTAGAAGAGTGGCGTAAAGTCGGATTTGACGTAGTTCGAAATGGCGTAAAACGGGGTATGACTGTATATATATATATATATATATACATATAAAAAATATATATTCATCTCTGTACACATATATACATACATACGTATATACACAGCTGGCAGCTCTTCACAACCATCACAACATCACATATTAAATCCTTTATAGTGTGCTGTCGCAGTTCCATGCAGTATGTGTAGGTACCTCAGTACAGAAGCTCAAATGCTGTGTTCATCAAATTAAAACTCTATGTGTGCTGAAGAGAATAGAGAGATCTCTAAGAACTCAAATACAATAGAGAGATGAAGGAATGGAGGTGAGAATCCAGCTTAGACTCGGGGAGGGGAAACAAGGTGTGGTGGTTTTTTTTGCAAGAATGTGTGAGAATTAGAACTTGTAACTTGGCCTCCCAGCAGGAGATTTCAATAATATGAAAGTATTGAACTCAAAATTGTCTTTGAAGGAGCATGACAGAAAGCAGCTGCACCAACCCAGATTGGGGAGCCATACTCCATAATAATTCAGATGAAGGTCTTGTTCGGATTACACCTCTTGCATGGGTTGACCAGAAAAATAAAACTGAGGGCTTCAACAACAATCAATTATTATGAAGAGGCAGAATGAGAGCAGAGGATCTTCCTGAGTTTAAATATGTTCCAGGTCTCTGACATTATTTTCCATATCTGCAGACAGACACAACCTGCTTCTCAGAAGTGTGATGTATTTTTCTGCACATAGTGTAGTCATCAGCAAAAGTATACCGAGGAGTTTCCAGGAATGTACATGGAGAGATCAATGTTGTAAGTCTAACTACAATACTTATTTCTCCATGTCTAGTGTCCAACTAAAAATGCTTTTCTTTCATTATGTGAATAACTGAATGGTAATAATCTCTTGAGAATGTCACTGAGACTGGAGAAAGAAGGTGAGTGAAATTGTAACTGACAGCTATGGTGGTGTGTGGACTTGTGGTGACACTGAAACTGAACCTACACTCCTGAATGACAAAGATAATAAAGTATGGAAGACATGGCACAGCATCCGTTGCTCTGCAGATTACCATGGCACAGCAGTGTGCTCCGATTGTAGCATTCTCTGCACAGCAAGTCATGGCAGGAAGTTGGTATCAAATTGTGCATAAAAATATAGAGACAAGATGGCTTATCCCATGACAAATATGACTCGTAAGAGAAAGCCACGGTACAACTACAACGTCAAAGATTAATTGCCTCTGAGGTAAGGAGTAGATGACTCCTCATCATCTTCATGATTCTGGCATGCTTAGGTGATGGCTCATAACAATGGAATAATTTCAAATACTGCAATATATTCCACTGCAACTGTGTCCATGTCCAACTCCCCCTGAAACTATTCATTGGGGAAAACTATCCACAGAGCATATCTCCTTGGCAGGAAAGAAGTCAAAAAGCAGTATCCAGTTGGGGTGTACAGTTGAGATCAAGAAGGCAGAGAAAGTTTTAACACACTCCTGGAAATTATGGCCAGGTGGAACTATGTACACCGGCATTTTGCGAGATTGGAACACTTCTGCACATGAGGATGGTGAGTACAATTTTGCCAAAGCATCACCAATCAATCCAAAGACTGGTTGAGAAGGCCAAACCCATCCAAAATTTTTGGGAGTCTCATGCTTTTGCATTTTAATACATCATTAAAATGCAAACATGACAATGCTGCAACACAAGCGACTGCACCTTGCCAGGATTGATGGGTCTCAAAGACCGAGGCTGTAGGGCATGGTCCCAGGATATGGCAACCCATCACTTTTGGTATGCCATTTGAAGTTGGTAGTTTTTTTTCATGTTGAAAGCTCCAGTCACGGACTTTATAGACCTCAACAAGGCCAGTCCTTAAATAAAAGAGCTGCGTTGATAGAAAAGTGAAGAAAGAGAGAATAGTGTAAAAGTTTTTGAGGAAGTAAAATATGTGCTTTTTGAAAAGGGAAAGATCGTAAGTGTTTGGAAAGAGATGAGAAGGTAAAGAGTTCCAGAGTTTGGCAGTAGAGGGAAAGAAAGAAACATCACAACAGCCTACCCTTGAGTTGCCAATGGCCACACAATAATCATGCGATGTAGTGACTTGTCGAGTATTCCGTGGTCTTGCTAATGGCAGGAGTACACAAGCAGCAAGTTCTTGGGAGCAGAAACAGAAGTAATATCGGTAGAAAAGAGAAGTAGAACCAACTTTGCAGCGTAATTCAAGTGGGTCGAGTTTTGAGGTCAGAATGAGAGAGTTGATAAATTGGATTACTTTGGATTCAATTCTGTCCAGTGAGTATGTGGAGCTAGAACCTACCCAGATGTGAGAGCAGTGCTCTATACAAGGAAGAATCAATCCTTTATATAGTTGAAGCAACTATTTAGAGAAGAAGAATCTTCGACATCTGAACAGGATTCCCAGTTTCCTCGAGGCAGACTTAGCTATTTGTGTAATCTGTGGATTACAGGACAAATTTGATGTCAGGGTAATACCTAGTATGTTTATGTTATCACATGGTGTAATTGTGGAGCTTTCAAAGGAGATTGGAGAGTTGAGAGGGGTTTTAGAGAGAAATGGGAAGAAACTGAGTTACAGAAGCATTAAACTTAACCTGATTACATTTTCCCCATTGGGAAATCTTGTCCAAATCCACATTTAAAGAGGTGGCTATGATCAAACAAGATGTAGATCAAGTGAGGGAAGATGGAGCAGATGGGAAAAGCATGGAGGAATGTAATGTCAGAGTCATCAGCATACGAGTGCATTTGGTTAGTTGTAGAAAGAGGAAAGAAGGTCATTGATAAAAAGAAGGAAGCATGTTGGAGAGAGGAAGGAACCCTGAGGGACACCGCTGTTGATAAGGAAGGAGGAAGATGTTGAACCATCAACAATTACGGAGATAGAGTGGTCAGAGGGAAAGCTCGATATGAGAGAGTGGAATGAAGGAGGAAAGCCAAAAGAGGGAAGCTTGGATAGCAGACCCCATTAATTAAATTATTCTTGTTGTTCTTTTTATTCTTCCTGTTTAATAAGAAGAAAAATAAAGCAGTTGTAAAAATACCAAAATTTGACTTTTTATCCATATTTTCATCTCTTCTCTTTCACCAAATGGAGTTGCCACTCCTCAAACTTTTTTAACTGCAATCCAAAAGGTGTTTATCCTATGATCAATAGTTCAGAGCAATTTTTTCCCAGGTAGAAGTGTCGACAGCACACCCTTTTAGTTAGTCTTGAGTATTCATCTCGCCACTATATCGATCAAATATGGGTCGCCTCTGTCAGCTGACCATAAAATATGGCTTTGAGGACCCTGATGGCCTACATGTAGACTAAATCACCTGCCCAACAGAATTGAGACGTCAAGGTACACTTAAATGCCAGGCATATGGTAAATGTCAAGGACTGCTGTATATTTGGAATGTGTCTTCCCATTTAATGCTATTAGCCTTGCAAAGACTGTGCGTGTATGAAAAACAGGTCCAGATGTTTCATCTAACAATGGCACAGTGTCCTCAAACTTCACCAACCATAGCGTAACAACTATCAGGGACACCTCTTTGTGGTGGTTGTACCACTCAACGCAAGTCACGGCCAAAATATTCCCCCATTCTTCCCTGCTGCCCAGATTCATCAGGGCAGCGTGGTCATTGTCAGAGTGCTGATTGGTCCCCACGGAACGGCCCTTTCCCTCTTGTCTCTGTCTTTCTCCCTCTCTCTCTCTCCCTCTCTCTCTCCCTCTCTCTCTCTCTCTCTCTATCGCCCCCTGCTGGCTGTTGGTGTGTTGGGTGCAGTGTCATGGCGTGTGCTCGTGTTTTGGCCTTGTAGCTCCGTGCTCGTGGTTTGTATTTCTACCCTCCCCTTTCCTCTTCCCACCTCTGTGTCGTCTTTTGCGTACCACCCTTCCATGTTATCATCCCTTCCCCCCTCTTGAGAGTGAGAGAGTGAGGGAGCACATGTGGTGATACTGGTAAGGGTTCCCCCTTATGGCGGTTCCCTCTTTGGTTTTTTTCGCTTCGTGTTACAAATCATAATACTTTTTTCTGTTTCTTTTTTCGTAATTATTTTTAGCCGCGTCGCAGACGCTGCTCATAGAGTGCCCTCTGCTGTTGTTGTTGTTCTTGTTCTTCTTCTTCTTGTTCTTGCAGAGAAGACAAAACCTCAAAGCTCCACCCATTCTGGGAACCATAGCTCCACCCATTCTGGGAGAGGCTTCATATAAACAAATATCCACCATTTTATTAACTCGCATAGCTTTGAGGCCTGTTTTGTAGGCCCGTGGTGTCTTCCTCTCTCACACAGTTTTATTTCAAATCAAATTCGATATATCATTTCATTTTTCACAGTCGCTAACATAGTTTTAGACTCGGTTGAAAAAAAACGGGAAGAAAATCCGATGAAAGTTTCCGTTTATAGAACGAAATGAATTCTCAAAGGCCTGTAACTTCAAGTCCATTGAGATTTTTTTTTTTTTTTTAATCGCGGCATGGTCAGTCATACACCGCCCGAAATAACAGACGGGAAAATGCCGAGATACATATATTTTGTTTAAATCGCGGCATGGTCAGTCATACACCGCCAGAAATAACAGACGGGAAAATGCCGAGATATATTAAAAATTCGTCCATTTGATGACAATCGTCACGATGAAATATTTAATTTATACGTCGTCACAATAATATGGAGAGAGGAGCATAGCTTCGTTCACGTGTCGCTACACAC
Source organism: Myxine glutinosa (assembly GCF_964187855.1). Classification (NCBI taxonomy): domain Eukaryota; kingdom Metazoa; phylum Chordata; class Myxini; order Myxiniformes; family Myxinidae; genus Myxine; species Myxine glutinosa. The sequence continues at coordinate 54,801,049 of NC_136268.1, forward strand.
GGGAAATTGCCGAGATATATTTTTTTTAAATCGCGGCATGGTCAGTCATACACCGCCTGAAATAACAGACGGGAAAATGCCGAGATATATTTAAAATTCGTCCATTTGATGGCAATCGTCACGATGAAATATTTAATTTATACGTCGTCACAATAATGTGGAGAGAGGAGCATAGCTTCGTTCATGTGTCGCTACACACGGGAAATTGCCGAGATATATTTTTTTTAAATCGCGGCATGGTCAGTCATACACCGCCCGAAATAACAGACGGGAAATTGCCGAGATATATATATTTTAAATCGCGGCATGGTCAGTCATACACCGCCTGAAATAACAGACGGGAAAATGCCGAGATATATTAAAAATTCGTCAAAAAGATGACAATCGTCACGATGAAATATTTAATTTATACGTCGTCACAATAATGTGGAGAGAGGAGCATAGCTTCGTTCACGTGTCGCTACACACGGGAAATTGCCGAGATATATATTTTTTAAATCGCGGCATGGTCAGTCATACACTGCCTGAAATAACAGAAGGGAAAAGGGGGTTCGCACGCCCCTGCGCCACCCCCCCTAAATCCGCCACGTCCTGTGCCTATAACATCGACGTTATATGCACAGCTGCATCTAGGCATTGTGTAACATCGACGCGGCTTTTGTTTTCAATTAAAACGTGTTATTTTTCGTTTGTTACTGGAGCGTTTTGGCTTCATTAACCCTTTATACATTTATCCTTTGTTTAAACGTGGAAACGATGGCAGATGGCTCTCGTTACACGTCTTTGAAGTGCTAACCTGGAAACACGGGTTAGTTTGTACACCTCCGTCGGGAATCGACGTCGATGCCATTATCCTTGCCGTCGGAGAGATAATCGGTTTGGATAAAGTAAAAACGTCTTCTCGCATGAATAAACGTGTGTTAATCTTTGTTCCACAGTACCTATGGTTGCTCAAATAGTCGAGCACAGGCTTTTCTTTGCTCCCGACGACGTGTTTGTTCAGGTATGTCCACTCGACACGCCGGCAGTTCGGGTTTCTCTCTCTAATGCTCCTCTCTAACATGAAAGCCCGCTTGGAGTTCGCAAAAAAGCACCTAAAGGACTCTCAGACTGTGAGAAACAAGATTCTGTGGGCTTTCATGTGTCTTTCACTGAGGAGAGGCTTCCGTCTGGCCACTCTGCCATAAAGCCCAGGTCGGTGGAGTGTTGCAGTGATGGTTGTCCTTCTGGAAGTTTCTCCCATCTCCACACAGGATCGCTGGAGCTCAGCCAGAGTGACCATCGCGTTCTTGGTCACCTCTCTTATCAAGGCCCTTCTCCCCCGATTGCTCAGTTTGGCCGGGCGACCAGCTCTAGGAAGAGTCCTGGTTGTTCCAAACTTCTTCCATTTAAGAATTATGGAGGCCACTGTGCTCTTGGGAACCTTCAATGCAGCAGATATTTTTTTGTAGGCTTCCCCAAATCTGTCCCTCGACACAATCCTGTCTCTGAGCTCTGCAGGCAGATCCTTCGACCTCATGGCTTGGGTTTTTCTCTGATATGCATTGTCAGCTGTGAGACCTTACATAGACAGGTGTGTGCCTTTCCAAATCATGTCCAATCAATTAAATTTACCACAGATGGACTCCAATCAAGGTGTAGAAACATCTCAAAGATGATCAAGAGAAATGGGAGGCACCTGAGCTAAATTTCAAGTGTCATAGCAAAGGGTCTGAATACTTATGTAAATGTGATATTTCGGTTTTTTCTTTTTAATAAATTTGCAAAACTTTCTAAAATCCTGTTTTCTCTTTGTCATTATGGGGTATTGAGTGTAGATTGATGAGGGAAAAATGAATTTAAACGATTTCAGCATGAGGCTGCAACATAAGAAAATGTGAAAAAAGTGAAGGGGTCTGAATACTTTCTGAATGCACTGCATATGTATATCGACACTCTCATCCTCTTCAAGGGATAAGGGGTCTAAGCTGACAAAAGAGTATCCTGCAGAAGGGAATGACAATATCCGGCCACCTTAAGTGGGCAATTTAAGGTGGTGATATTTCCACAAGGTCTTCTGGAACACAATGTACACTTATAAAAAAAATTGTGATGATGTGATAGATGTTGGCTTTTCTAACCGTGTTTGGCCTTGCTGGCCCATACTGTCAGACTTGCATGCTATAAAATGCAATTGAAATATTATTTTGCCCAAAGGGACAAACTGTACACCTGAAAAGTATTTTTGGGAGATACAGACTTGGCATTTAATATGGAATATTTTTTTTTTCTTGACTTGGGTTTACTTTCTGAACTCAGTATATCAATCTGGTGAGTTTCTTTTACCCTTCAGTGATGTCTTTGTTGAAAGAACCATGTCACTGATTGTCTTTCGCAGCAAGAAGTCAATAACAGGATTATATCACAGGTGGCGTGACAAAATGTAAGGACAGGTACATTTGACGATTGGCTTCACAATCGGGTATATAAGGGTTGTTGCGTTCTGTATTAGTGGAAAACAACTGCTGCACATCTACAAAAGTTATTGCCACTTCCTCTGGAGATGGTCCGTCAACTTGACAATGCTGTTTGTCATGGAGTAGTGTCCTTACGAAATGCTGGCATGAAACAGCGTGCTATTGCTCGGCAGTATGGCATAACTCAAGGTCAGGTGTCAAAGATCCTGAAACGAAATGCTCAGAGGGGTGTCCCTACTCCAATACCGAGGCCAGGATGTCCACACAGAACCACAAGGAGAGATGATCGCCAGCTGCACCGGTTAGTCTGCAATGGCCGTACCAAGTCAGCTAATCGGCTTAGGGCTGAGTGGCAGCAACTGACAAATGTGCCTGTATCCAGAAGGCTAGTCAACCAACGACAGGTTCATGCAGGCTATTGTGCCAGGCGTCCCCTGAGAAAGCCACGCTTGACCAGACAACACAGCCAGCGCCGATTGCAGTGGGCCAGAGAGCACCGTCAATGGCAGCCAGGACACTGGAATCACGTGACCTTCAGTGCCGAGTCTAGATTTCTGGTCTATCGTAAAGATGGCCGCGTCCGAGTGCACAGACAAGTGCATGAAGCCCACAACGAAGATTGTATAGTGCCAAGAGTCCAAGCTGGAGGTGGTGGGGTGACCGTTTGGGCTGATTTTCATGCAAGGGGCAAAACTGACCTGGTTGTCTGAATGGAAACCTGAACCAGTTCAAGTACAGGGTCATTCTGGAAGAAACATTGCTTCCATTTGCTCGTGCAGCCTTTCGAGGAAACTTTGTCTTCCAAGATGACAATGCACGGCCTCATCATGCTCGCATGATCCATCACTTTCTTGCTGACCGTGGTGGAGAGCATATGGAGTGGCCTGCCATGTCCCCGGATATGAATCCGATAGAGAACTTGTGGGCAGAATTAACGCATCAAATCGACCACTTGGACCAGCAGCCGACCTCTGTGCGTGAATTGCACCAGACTATTGTCACTGCATGGCAAATGATTCCTGTCCAAACCTTGGCAAATCTCGTGAACAGCATGCCTCGACGTGTACGTGCTCTCCTGAATGCTCGTGGGTGTTACACGAAGTACTGAACTGTAATTTTACTGTCCGTAATCCCAGTCATAATTTAGCTTTTGTTTTTGTTGAAATTTTTTTTGGCTAATGTGCAAAATAAAGAGATACTTCTGGAAAACGTACAGAAGTTTAACACAGTACTGTCCATGAATTGAGTTCGATATCAGTTTACATCACTTTCAAGGATCAATTTATTTGCTTCGAAATGTCAACTGTAGTTTTTGTTTCTTTTAAAGGTCACATTAACAAAATCTAGAATAATTTCAACATAATTCCAATGAACTTTTGGTTCTATGTCATCTTGAAAAGTAAGTTCACCCCCACAAAAAAAATATTCCATATTAAATGCCAAGTCTGTACTTTAATCATATTTTGCCTTGCTGGACAACACTGCAGTTTTGTGCTGCAAAACACAAAAAATGTAAAATTTACACAGTGATCATTTTTTTCTGGGACACAATCTCATTTTGGCTTCCACACCTGTACTTCATGTACCTCATTCTTTATCTATCGCTTCTCAATATGTCCAAACTGAATCTTAATTGAAGGAAGCGCTTCTTCCTTTGAAAGCTTTCAAAAAAACCTTTTGAAATGCTTAACTTTTCCAATTTTCCATCATTCATACTCTACACGTTCTTCTTCTTCATAAAAAATCTCTTCCTCTTCTTCTTCTCCTTCTAAATCTTATTCATAAGGCATATTTTACAAACCTTTCTGTCACCTATGCACTCGGTCCATCAACCCTCCTCCTGTACCGACAGCACCACCTTTCTCTGTGCCTTCACCAAAGATTCCTTTCACCCTTTCCATCATATTTATTTCAGTATGTCGAATTTGGGAATTTTGAGAAGTCCAGTTTGCAGAGTGTCTATTAATGACAATGAAATCCCCTTCACGTTCTTTTATGGTGTCAGTACCCTCCCCAACATGTCCTGCAAGCCCGCGTCCTTCCAACCCCACCCATTCTATGTGTCATCTTCAGCATACCTCCACTTCATATCCCTCTTTTTGTATCCCCCTCACGCCACCAACTCAAAACTTTATCCTCACTCTGCCCCTCTAAACTTCACCATTCCCCAGTCACCTCAAAGCTTCACCCTCGTCCAGAAACCTCCCATCTTCTGCCCTATCCTGTATCCTCTCCACCCCCACGTCCCTCATCCTCCCAGCATGCGCTTTGTCCCACACCCTCCCATTTCCTCCTTTCCTGTCCCTTACTGTGTGGACATCATAAATCAAAGACCTCCACTCTAACCTGACAGATCTCTCAATCCAGGCCACTGCTGATTGACCGTCCTCATCCTCCTCTCACATTGATTGATCATCCTCCTCCCACAGGACGACCCTGACTTTTTAGTGGAACCAACTTCCACATTCTCTTCAGTCTCATTCTTCCCTATAGATCTTCAAGACAGCTGTTCACCACCATCTCACATCATCCCCTATCAAATACCATGATCATTTCTACCCCTGTTAACCACTACACACCTCCATGCCACCCTCCTTCCAAATTTTCAGTTTTTCCTTCCTGAGAGTTTGCTTCTGTATCAATCTTGTCCACCCCATGTATCCAGCTCCTCTACCCTTCATTCCTTCCCACACCCATTATGTGTCCAAGTCTCCCTCCATTTTGTCCTTCAACCAAAGTATTGGTGTTTCCCGGCTCTTCGTACTGTTCCATTTGTTCTGATGTGTCATCATCCGCTCAGTAGTCTAGCTCTTTCTCGAGCCTCGACTTTATTATAAAAACAAGACCGATAGTCTAACAATGGCATAGCCGGCCTTGTTTGATACTTTAGTTGAAGAGGATAGTATGACCTAGTTGGAGATACATGTTAGCAAATAATGTAAGTATTCAATTTTTTTTTTGACTTCAGGCATGGAAGGCCGGTTCCTGAATGACTTGGGTAAAACAAAAAAAATAACGGCGAATAGCAAACGATGAACCAATAAATTCCACATTCCTGTGCCACCTTCAAGTTCAATCGGACGGACGTCAGGCATTGGCAGAAGGTTTGTGAAGGACTTGGACAAAAAACGTACGAGTCTGAATGTTGCTATACCCAGTAAATGGTGAAACTGCAAATGGGAAATCCACCAATGTCACGGATGGAGACCGTCACGTCATTTCCTCATTCTGCTTTAAACTCAACATATCTATATTTTCATTCCAAACAACATCATTCATCATTCCAATCACAAATTATAATGTGAAATCACGATTGTATTGAGATATTATCGAATCAATGAACCAGCGACATCTGTTCACTATCGGATTCGGGAGCAAGGTCCGTGTCAATCGCATTTCAAAATCGTAATCGTATTTAGGGCTTTCTGAAACCTTCTACCTACCTTACGACACCCGCTGGGATCCCAAAACGTTCCACAGAAGGTTATTATATTTATTTTAGGAAAATATGCAACTGTAATGGCCACTAAACATGCGCTCCTCCCCCCCCCCCCCCCCCCCCCCCCATCATGTGACCAGATCCTCAGCTCTGATTGGTAGAGGATTGTGGGGACATAAGAACAGACAAACGCTGTAAAATTCATGAGAAAATTAAATACTGATTCATCTCACCTGCGCTTTAAATATTGATTAAATTTGTTTCATTATTTGTTCAAGCGATTACTCTAAAAAAAATTTTGTTTGATTGCAATGGATTTTTGATTCAGAACTTCAACAAATTTCGGCACGTTTTGTTTGGTTTGCCAGGAGAAGCTAGGCTCAAGTCTTTCACGAACCAGAGGGCAGGAATTTGACTTTAGGGCAGGAATTTGGAATTTTAGGTTTGGACGATTTAGCTCACCCACTCTTCGCAAATAATCTGACAAAATATGTCCGACTGATGGCCTTTAACTGCGTACAGCAAAATTTCTAAAACCACGGGGCTTATGGCATTTTATGTCTTTTTGAAGTTGGCGGTTCGAGTATAGAAGTTGGTGGTTCGAGAATGGGAAGCTGGCGGTTAGAGTATGGGAAGTTGGCGGTTCGAGAATGGGAAGCTGGTGGTTAGAGTATGGGAAGCTGGCGGTTAGAGTATGGGAAGTTGGCAGTTCAAGTATGGGAAGTTGGCGGTTAGAGTCTGGGAAGTTGGCGGTTCAAGTCTGGGAAGTTGGCGTTTTGAGTATGGGTAGTTGGCGGTTCGAGTATGGGAAGTTGGCGGTTCGAGTATGGGAAGTTGGCGGTTAGAGTCTGCGAAGTTGGCGGTACAAGTATGGGAAGTTGGCGTTTTGAGTATGGGAAGTTGGCGGTTTGAGAATGGAAAGCTGGCGGTTAGAGTATGGAAAGTTGGCGGTTCGAGTATGGGAAGTTGGCGGTTAGAGTCTGGGAAGTTGGCGGTTCAAGTATGGGAAGTTGGCGTTTTGATATGGGAAGTTGCCGGTTCGAGACTGGGAAGTTGGCGGTTCGAGTATGGGAAATTGGCCGTTCGAGTATGGGAAATTGGCCGTTCGAGTATGGGAAATTGGCGGTTCGAACCCCAGCCGAGTGATACCAACGACTTTAAAATAGTAAGTATAGCATATGTACTGTTTCCTTGCTTGATTCTCAGCATTTAAAGAGGACAGAGCATGGACAAACAACCAGAGGTTGGTAATAAAAGTGCAGACTATGATTGGCTAAAAAGTTCCTTGTAAGGGACCATATTATTATTATTATAGATAATTTTAAAATGTTTATATTGAAATTCACAAGACATGCAGTTTGGCTTACCGGTAAGTGAAATTGATTATTTGATTTAAAGAATCTTTCATTTGCTGGAAGAGTCACCCCTGCGACATTTAATGGCTACACCAGGATTGGTCTTGTGTTTATAGTGATTGGCAACAAGCTCCAGTTAGGGAATGTGGTTTCGTGAGGATCCTGTGGCTGCTTGTTGCATCATTTCTGGAAGCATGGCTGTGCCAAGCTGGTACTCTTTTTGCCAACCTCAGAAGGATGCCAGGCTGAGTCAACCCACCTGGTGTTACGACAGCGGCTCAAACACAAGAACTTAACCGGTAAGTCAACACCAAGCTTAGTTAGGGAATGTCATAATTACATCAACAAAGTTAGGACAGCTTTTGAATTGGTACATATCATACTTTAGGCACTTTTTAGTGTAGATTTTAATGAGAATGGTCATGTAAAAACAAGAATGCCTGCACTGTGGCCACAACCTGTGACACTGCATACACACTACATGGCCAAAGGTATGTGGACACCCGAACAACACACCCGTATGTGCTCGTCGAACATCTCATTCCAAAATCATGGGCATTAATATAGAGTTGGTCCCCCCTTTGTTGCTATAACAGCCTCCACTCTGCGGGGAACGCTTTCCACTAGATGTTGGAACATTGCTGCAGGGATTTCCTTCCATTCAGCGACGAGCATTAGTGATGTCGGGCACTGATGTTTGGCGATTAGGCCTGGCTCGCAGTCGGCGTTCCGATTCATCCCAAAGGTGTTTGATGAGGTTGAGGTCAAGGCTCTATGCAGGCCAATCAAGTTCTTCCACACGGATCTCGACAAACCATTTCTGTATGGACTTCGCTTTGTGCATGGGGGCATTGTCATGCTGAAACAGAAAAGGGCCTTCCCCAAACTGTTGCCACAAAGTTGGAAGCACACAGTCATCTAGAATGTCATTGTATGCTGTAGGGTTAAGATTTCCCTTCACTGGAACTAAGGAGCCCAGCCCGCACCATGGAAAACAGCCCCAGACCATTATTCCTCCTCCACTAAACTTTACAGTTGGCACTATGCATTCGGGCAGGTAGTGTTCTCCTGGCATCCCAAACCCAGATTCGTCTGTTGGACTGCCAGATGGTGAAGCGTGATTCATCACTCCAGAGAACGCATTTCCACTGCTCCAGAGTCCAATGCCGGTGAGCTTTACACCACTTCAGCCGATGCTTGGCATTGTGCATGGTGATCTTCAGGTTGTGTGCGGCTGCTCGGCCATGGAAACACATTTCATCAAGCTCCCGATGAACAGTTGTTGTGCTGACGTTGCTTCCAGAGGCAGTTTGGAACTCAGTAGTGAGTGTTGCAACTGAGGAAAGACGATTTTTATGCGCTATGCACTTCAGCACTCCGCGGTCCCGTTTTGTGAGCTTGTGTGGCCTACGACCTCGTGGCTGAGCTGTTGTTGCTCCTAGACATTTCCACTTCACAATAACAGCACTTACAGTTGACCGGGCAGCTGTAGCAGGGCAGAAATTTGATGAGCTGACTTGTTGGAAAGGTGGCATCCCATGACGGTGCCACGTTGAAAGTCACTGAGCTCTTCAGTATGGCCTATTCTACTGCCAATGTTTGTCTATGGAGATTGCATGGCTGTGTGTTTGATTATATATACCTTTCAGCAATGGGTGTGGCTGAAACAGCTGAATCCACTAATTTGAAGGGGTGTCTGCATACTTTTGGCCATGTCGTGTTTATATATATATATATATATATATATATATATATATATATATATATATATATATATATATATATATATCCACGATATCCATTTTTCCGTTCTCCAACCTATAACTTTGTCTTTAAAAAAACTCAACGTTTCGGCCAGCAACCCAGCGTGCGCTGAGCCTCCACTAGCCTTCATCAAGAGAAGTTCCCTTGTTCACCTCCTCCCAGATATACCTGGGGGGAGGGGTGGGCCTATTCTATCAACCAATCACAAAGCTGTGTTGCGAGACCTCGTGACCATAGACCCATGCTCGGCTTATGTTGCAAGTGTTTTGTGTGTGTTTGAGCGGTGTATTGTGTTTTGTTGTCCGTGTTGCCTGTGTCGGCTATGTCCCACTTTGGCTTTGTCCTCCTCCCAGCATCGGTGTCTCTCTGGTGTATTTATGCATGAGAGGTCCGTATGCCTGTGGTAACGCCACAGTCTCCTCTGTCAATGGTGCCCTCGTTTGGCCAGTGTGCCAGGCCTCCAGTATTCGCCTCCTGGCCTTGTTCGGGGATGCCGCCAGCACCTTCACATTGTCCCATAGAGGAACATGGCCCGCCCTTATTCCATGCTTGGCGATAGCAGATCTTTCTGGGTGATTACACTCAAAGGCCTTGTGGTGTTCATTAATGCGCTGGCCTAAGGTTCTTCCAGTCTCGCCTATGTATTATCCACCACAGTCACATGGAATGGTGTACATACCACACCTGTGCAATCATTCTTTAGTCTTTTGTCTTTGACCTTGGTCAGTGCACGTCTCAAGGTGTGTATAGGTTGGTAGTTAACCCTCACCCCGACCGGTCTCAAAATCCTGCCAATCCTTTGAGATACCCGTGGCACAAATGGTAGCACGCAGAAGCCCTTAGGTGGTTCCTGTGGCACGTCCTGGATTTTTGGAGCCGCCAGTACCATTTCATTTTTTGGGCAGAGGTGGTCTGGGTAGCCATTGGCTTTCAATACCCATTTGAGATGCTTGATCTCTCTCCTTTTGCCCTTCAAGGTGGACGGTATATTCCTTGCCCTTTTTACGAGTGTATTCACCACAGCTCTTTTATGGTGCAGTCGATGGCAAGACGTGAAATCGAGGTAACGCTCGGTCTGGGTGGGTTTCCTATACACTGCGGTACTTAAGCTTCCATTGAGGTTCCTCCTCACCAAGACGTCCAAAAATGGAAGCGACCCATCCTGTTCTTCCTCACAGGTGAATTTGATGGAAGGAAACATTCCACTGATGCCCTCCCGGATTGCATTAACAGCCGTGCTGGGGCAGATGACAAAAGTGTCATCGACATAGCGGTACCAGACACGTGGCTGTGTTGGGATGGATGGGATGGTGCGTGTCTCCAGCTCTTCCATCACCATATTGGAAACCACCGCAGACACCGGGGAGCCCATCGCAGTGCCGAACACCTGTTTGTAAAATGTGCTGTCAAAGACAAAATAGGTGGAAGACAGACAAGTGCTGAGGAGGTCACATACGTCATCAACATTCAACTTGTCGGCGGCCTGTTTCCAGCAATCATCCTCCATTAGCCTCTGTCTCGCCACATCAACCGCCAGGGTTGTGGGCACGTTTGTGAATAGCGAAATGACGTCAAATGACACCATGGATTCGTGTGGATGGATCGTGGTGTGTGTTATTTTATCCACAAACTCGGAGCTGTTGCGCAATCCTCGGTCGGTTTTTCCCACGAGGTATTTTAGTATATCGGCCACGAACTTGGACAATGCATAAGATGGTCCATTGATACACGACACGATGACCCGTAAAGGAACGTCTTCTTTGTGGATTTTTGGTAACCCATACACTCTGGGAGCGATGCCGTTGCTGCTATACAATCGCTGGTAGTTTGTGCTCGATAGTCTTCCTGTTATTTTTAACCTTGCAAGCAGCGAGTTTAACGTGCGTTCTTCCTTCTTAGTTGGATCCTTCGTTATACGTTCATAGGTGTTCGTATCATTCAATAACTCGTGCATTTTGTCCTTGTATGTCGAGAGGTCCAATAAAACTGTCGCACGACCTTTGTCCGCCGGTACAACCACAATGTCGTCCATCCTGCGCAGCTCTTGCAACGCTCGTCGTTCCACTGAATCCAGGTTGAAATCATTTCGGCTGCGGCGGGGTGGGCGGAGTCAAACTGCTGCCACACGTGACCGAACCTCGTTCTTGACGTCATCCGACAGTTCCGTGACGGCGGTTTCAACTCGTGACACGATCACATCTGTCGGTATTCCTTTTGGAGTGACCGCAAAGGTAAGGCCTTTTCTTAATACACTCATATGTGAGTCTGTGAAATTTTTACCTGAGAGGTTAACCACCCATCGGTCCTGGAGTGAATCGCTGGCGTTCCCATCGTGCACCAGTTTGTCGTGGAGTGCAGCAAACTTGTTCTCGTGCTTCTTCTTCACTGACACTAATGCCTAGGTCACACATAGGCGGATATTTTGGCGACTGCCGGCGATCAAGATTTTTCGGCGACTACTGGCGATGTCGGGCGATCAAATATGGTCAGGCGGCAGTATGGCGACTGCAGGCGGCCACATTGCGCCTGCATTGCGACGATGCCCCGAGTGGGATGGCGACTGTCGAAGATCGACGGCGGCAGCGTGGCGACAGTCTGGCGGCTAGATTACGACCGATGGCGGATCGCGGCGACTGCATTGGGGCCGGGTGGCGGTTTACTCCGACGTCCGCAAGACTGCAATAAGACCGCCGGCGATTGGAGACGATTCACACATGATGATTGTGTGATCACACACAATCATTCACACATGATTCACACATCAAGAGACGATGTCTACACCGAACCTGCCACCAGCTGACGATGACGATGACTCTGACAGTCAGGATTATTGACACATTAGTGATTACTTGTGGATATTTGTGCTATTGGATACTTGTGCTGTGCTATTGGATACTTGTGCTATGAACATTGTGATTCATTATTGGATACTTGTGCTATGAACAAATTTGTATTTAATATGAACAAATAAATTTGTTTGTATTAAATATAAATTTCAAAAATCACTGTTTCGTCCTCGCTACAGGCACTCATCAGACGGCTAAAGCTACCGTTACAGTGTTTCTATTTTGCATTTTTTTAAAAAATCTTTATTTCTCTATTTTACATTTCACTTTATTCATTTCAATGATGTATGACATGAAGCATAAAGATGTTTGATGTACAATAAGAAAGTTAATAAAGATGTATCATTGTAATGTAATAATCAAACTTTTCTGCAGGGAGAGAGAATGGAAATAAAGTCCAACAAATTTTTTCCACTGGTCCCGAGTCCCATAAATAAAGTTTCCAAAGGACCAAAGTCCCAAAAATAAAGTTCCCAAAAGTCCCAAGTCCAAACAATAAAGCCATATCCTTGTCGGCACCACAGGACCTCACTCCACGGAGACCCTCACACCATCCTGTCTTGCCATGGAATGGAGTTCAGCATGAGCCAGCAGTAGGTCATTCGCAGCAATATCTTGGTCCAGTGCTGCCAAGTCATTCAGAAGGACCAGCTTCATCCTATGTTCATCATCCATGATAGATGTTGGTAGAGAGACCCTTGGTAGACCTTGACCATAGAACATACTGCAGTGAGCTGAAATGCCCACCCCTATTTATACCTGGCCAGAAAATCGTGGTATGTCGTAATGCAGTCGCCAGGCAGTCGTATCTCTGTCGCCAATGGCCGTAACTCGGCCGCCAGTAGTCCTACTGCTGTCGTCGTCAGTCTCCCATAGCCGCAGGGGAGACGTGGCAGTTCTTCTGTAGTCGATATGCAGCCGCAACAGTGTCGGCCCGTAGTCGGGAAGATGCCGCAGGAAGGCCGTATGGCATTCGCATCTCTGCCGTGCTAGCTGGTGGGGCGATTGCGGAAGACTATGAGCGACTGGGTTGCGGCCGCTTTACGCTCTTATTACGGATACCGACGACAGCATGGCAGTTCCATCACGACAGCATGGCAGATTTTTTTCCATTGCGACTGAGCGCGCCGTTTTTTAACATTTTAAAAACTTTTTGGCCCCTTTGCGACTCTTGCCGACTGCAGCCGACCTGGGGAGGATAACCACGACTACAGGCGACCGTCCATTACGGTTTCATTACGATTGTCGGCGGATGGTGGCGATTTTTTCAGTCGCCAGTAGTCGCCGACAAATCCGCCTATGTGTGACCTAGGCATAAGGTGGCGCTGGCAAAGTTTGAAGCTCTTTTCCACGCGAGTCCATTCTGCCGTCGTTAAGACCATGCGGATCGCATCAGCAATCCGGTTTGTTCGGGCGGTGCGTGATCTGATCTTGTTGTGGCACATCGATACGTGCAGATGCAAAAACCTCCGACCCGTGGCGTGCATGATCCGACGTGCTTTGTATCCTGGTAGAGGTGGTCTAAAACGGAGAGGTTTGGGTAGGACATCTTTGTTCAGGCAACGATGGTTGAACCTCAGATGGGCCTTGGTCACTTCGATCTGCTCCACAAGTTTCGTGTACAGTCGACATTGTCTAGCTATATATATATATATATATACTAGCCGAAAGCACCCGGCGTTGCCCGGGTTCTTTTTGAATGAATTTGAACGGAAGCCAAACAGTTCAATCTTGGTTTCATCAGACCACAGAATCTTGTTTCTCACAGTCTGAGAGTCCTTTAGGTGCTTTTTTGCAAACTCCAAGCGGGCTTTCATGTGTCTTTCACTGAGGAGAGGCTTCCGTCTGGCCACTCTGCCATAAAGCCCAGATCGGTGGAGTGTTGCAGTGAAGGTTGTCCTTCTGGAAGTTTCTCCCATCTCCACACAGGATCTCTGGAGCTCAGCCAGAGTGACCATCGGGTTCTTGGTCACCTCTCTTACCAAGGCCCTTCTCCCCCGATTGCTCAGTTTGGCCGGGCGGCCAGCTCTAGGAAGAGTCCTGGTTGTTCCAAACTTCTTCCATTTAAGAATTATGGAGGCCACTGTGCTCTTGGGAACCTTCAATGCAGCAGATTTTTTTTGTAGGCTTCCCCAGATCTGTGCCTCGACCCAATCCTGTCTCTGAGCTCTGCAGGCAGTTCCTTCGACGTTATGGCTTGGTTTTTGCTCTGATATGCATTGTCAGCTGTGAGACCTTATATAGACAGGTGTGTGCCTTTCCAAATCATGTCCAATCAATTGAATTTACCACAGGTGGACTCCAATCAAGGTGTAGAAACATCTCAAAGATGATCAAGAGAAATGGGAGGTACCTGAGCTAAATTTCAAGTGTCATAGCAAAGGGTATGAATACTTATGTCAATGTGATATTTCAGTTTTTTCTTTTTAATAAATTTGCAAAACATTCTAAAATCCTGTTTTCTCTTTGTCATTATGGGGTATTGAGTGTAGATTGATGAGGGAAAAAATTAATTTAAACGATTTCAGCAGAAGGATGCAACATGACAAAATGTAAAAAAAAGTGAAGGGGTCTGAATACTTTCTGAATGCACTGTATGTGCTGTGAATACTTTCTGAATGCACTGTATGTGCTGCACAGCGGTATCGCCGGGCGCCGTAGACGAGGCGCCCCAGCAATGCGGCGCGCAAGAGGATGTTCCTTATTCAGAATGCACTGTATATTATATTATATTATATTATATTTGTGTTCAATTTGATTTGCTTGATTTGTTTGATTTATTTGTGTTCAAATGTCTGGTGATTGTTTTGTATTTATTTATGTGAATGTGTTTAATTTAAAATTTATTAATGTCATTAATTTTAAAAAGGCTTAGGCACTATCGAGCAATTTTTTTTTAAATAATCCAAAAAAACTAACTTTTTTTTTCTTCAAAATTTTTTTTGGGGGGGGCCCAGGCACTCACTGATGAACCTCTGAAAGTTTGACGAAGGTCCGTTCAGCCATCTCTGAGAAAAATGGCGACACACAGACAGACACACAGACAGACCAACAGCCCTCTTATATAGTAGACTAGCTGAATGTACCCGGCGTTGCCCGGGTACTTTTTGAATAAATTTAATCTTCTGTACATAAGCCTGGCGTTGGCTTAGCGGTTAGGGTGCCGGCTTGGGATCCTAGGTTCGAATCCCAGTCGATCGCGGAATTAACGCCAGGGGGGTTGACTCAGCCTGTCAGCCTTCCGAGATCAGCAAATTGAGTCCAGGCTTACTGGTAATTCCCTGTGTGTCGCAAGAGGCGACGAACAGGGTTGGCGCCAGGAAGAGCATCCGGCCATAAAACATTGCTTCAAAAAAAGGGGACCACGGTGCCCATAAAAGGCCAACCCCTGCTCTGCAGGGAAAAATGGCCTCTAACGGTGGTTCTGTACATATGTCTTACTACTATAATTCAGCTTTTACTCGCGGCCATAGATGATTGACTACTATCATTTAGCTCAGCTTTTAATCGCGAAATGGGCCCAGCCGGGCTGAAGTGGCCTCGACCGGCCTCGCCACCTAGCCTATAACCTTCCCGGGGCCCATCCCGACATTTTTGGTTCTTTTTGAATGAATTTACTACCATAATTCAGCTTTTACTCGTGGTAGTAGAAGATTGACTACTATAATTCAGCTCAGCTTTTAATTGCGAAATGGGCCCGGCACGGCCGAGGTGGGCCTCGACCGGTCTCGCCACCGAGCCTAAAACCCTCCCGGGGCCTGTCCCGACATTTTTTGTATTAGAGGTTTCCTCCTATCTTTCACCGTTCAGGAGATTAGCTTGCGCAGACAAACAAACAAACAAACAAAAACTTTCTTTTATATATATATAGACGAGCCGAAAGCACCCGGCGTTGCCCGGGTTCTTTTTGAATGAATTTACTACTATAATTCAGCTTTTACTTGCGGCCGTAGAAGATTGACTTCTATAATTCAGCTCAGCTCTTAATTGTGAAATTGGCCCAGCCCGGCCGAGGCGGCCTCGAACGGCCTCGCCACCTAGCCTATAACCTTCCCGGGGCCCGTCCCGACATTTTTAGTTCTTTTTGAATGAATTTACTACTATAATTCAGCTTTTACCCACGGCCGTAGAAGATTGACTACTATAATTCAGCTCAGCTTTTAATTGCGAAATGGGCCCAGCCTGCCCGAGGCGGCCTCAACCGGCCTCACCATCTAGCCTATAACCTTCCCGGGACGCGTCCCGGCGTTTTTTGCTCTTTTTGAATGAATTTACTACTATAATTCAGCTTTTAACCGCGACCGTAGAAGGTTGACTACTATAATTCAGCTCAGCTTTTAATTGCGAAATGGGCCCAGCCCGGCCGAAGCGGCCTCGACCGGCCTCGCCACCTCGCCTATAACCTTGCCGGGGCCCGTCCCGACATTTTTAGTTCTTTTTGAATGAATTTACTACTATAATTCAGCTTTTACTCGCAGCCGTAGAAGATTGACTACCATAATTCAACTCAGATTTTAATTGCGAAATGGGCCCAGCCCAGCCGAGGCGGCCTCGACCGGCCTCGCCACCTAGCCTATAACCTTCCCAGGGCCCGTCCCGACATTTTTTGTTTCAGAGGTTTCCTCCTATCTTTCAACGTTCAGGAGATTAGCGCGTGCAAACAAACAAAAACTTTCTTTTATATATATAGAAGACTAGCCGAAAGCACCCGGCGTTGCCCGGGTTCTTTTTGAATGAATTTACGACAAAAATTCAGCTTTTACTCGCGGCCGTAGAAGATTGACTACTATAATTCAGCTCAGCTTTTAATTGCGCAATGGGCCTAGCCCGGCCGATACGGCCTTGACCGGCCTCACCACCTCGCCTACAACCTTCCCGGGTTCCGTCCCCACATTTTTGGTTCTTTTTGAATGCATTTACTACTATAATTCAACTTTTACTCACGGCCGTAGAAGATTGACTTACTATAAGTCAGCTCGGCTTTTAATTGTGAAATGGGCCCAGCCCGGCGGAAGTGGCCTCAACCGGCCTCGCCACCTAGCCTATACCGTTCCCGGGGCCCGTCCCGACATTTTTATTTCTTTTTGAATGAATTTACTACTATAATTCAGCTTTTACTCGCGGCCGTAGAAGATTGACTTACTATAATTCAGCTCAGCTTTTAATTGCGAAATGAGCCCAGCCCGGCCGAAGCGGCCTCGACCGGCCTCGCCACGTAGCCTATAACCTTCCCGGGGCCCGTCCCGACATTTTTTCTATTAGGGGTTTCCTCCTATCTTTCACCGTTCAGGAGATTAGCTTGTGCAGACAAACAAACAAACAAACAAAAACTTTCTTTTATATATATATATATAATATATAGAAGAAGAAGATATAGATAAGATAGAAAAAGAAGAAGAAGATGGATAGAAGATAGAAGAAGATAGATAATCAATCAATAGCAGCAAACCCTTCTGGTGAAACTCCCAAAGGGCATTAGGTCAGCTATTCACCACTATCTCAGGTCATCCCCCATTCACAACCATGATATTGTTGCGGATCTCAGAGTACGGCACTCCCGTTAGCAAGGGGGGGCTAATCCCCTTGTCTTGTTAAGCTGGCCGTCTCCGGTCCTGGAACTATCCCGCTCCTTTGCGGGATGAGATTGGCCAGGGTGATTGGTCAAAGGTTTCCCAAATACTTTCACCAATCTCTCCGCAAAGCAGGGAGATGAGTCCCTGCTCGAACCGCGGATGTGATGGTAATTGCTGAGCGGTTTAGCAATCCACGATCCGAGCCGTTAGCAAAAAGACTAACCCGATTCTGAGCAGTTCCTATATCGTGCCACTGATATTCAATGGGGAAAAGACAAAGACGATCGGACGAGACGAAACCAAAGAATAAGAAGGGTGAAGGAAGAACAAATATGGTTTATTAACTATCTAAAAGAGGAAACGAAAGAAGGGAATATACAAGAAGAAGGAAATAAAAGGACATAGGGCAACCTTATACACTCTTATATAACACTCCCATGACAATACAAACACACTTACACGAATGGGGTGTTGGTGGTGGGAAGGAAGAGAAGGGTCCAAGCAGATGGTTCCAGGCTCCGGGTCCGCCGCGAAGAATGGCAAATGGCAGATGGCAGCTGGTGTCGTTGGCGCACGATCGGACCTTACAAATGCGAGGGGCTGGAATGCGCGTACGTATAGCGTGCCGAACGCTCTCAAAACCACGGCAGTTCGTATCACACGATCGTCCCAAGCGATCCTCCACGCAAGGTTCTTATCATTCGCCGCCTCTGCGCTGTTCGCTCAAGTTTGCCGATCATCTGCCGATCTTCTCTCCTCTCTTGATCATCTGCTCTCTCCCCCGCATCTGCGTAAAAGGGCTCGCGCTTTTATCACAAGCCTCGCGTATCAAGCCGCATCCGCTTTGCTCCGCCTACCGGTGAACACGCCTCGGCCCGGATTGGTCGTGAGGGTTCATCGGTACCTCCCCTCGTGACGCGTTGATGGGGCCACGCCTATGTTCCTGGCCGCTCCTCCCCTTTTCTCCCACTCTGCCACGTGGCTTATGGCGGCTTGGGGCCAGCTTCAGCTCAAAGGCAGCGAATGCTGCTGGCAATGGCGGCTTTGGGCGAGTTTTAGCTCAAAGGCAGCGAATGCTGCTGGCAAAGGCGCGCCATACAATTTGGAGAGGGTAAAGCCGCAAAATGAATAGGATGGGAATTTGTGAAGGGGGCTAGGTTATTTGATTAATACAACGCAGATTCATCTATTGGAAACAGATCCTTACCTGAAACACATATTAATGTAATAACTGAAAGGTTCCTATGGTGGCCTACGTGTTGCAATATGGCCTAACTAGGGTGCGACCTCTGACCTTTACACCAACAATGGGAGTATTTACAGGGGATTATTTATAAGGGAACATTTACAAAAATTTACCAAGTGGAAGGTTCTAAAAACCACAACAATATTTTCTACCCCAATTAACCATCCTCAAGCACAGCTCTTTCTGAGTTTACAGTTTTCCCTTCCACTTCTGTGATTGAAAATTTGCAGCTGTATACATTTTGTTCACACCTTTCCCTCATTCTTCCCCAGATCCATGATTTCTCCAAGTCTCCCTCTATTTTGGCCTTCAACCCTGCTGTTAGTGTCTCCACCACTCTTTTTCTACTCCAGAGTGTTCTGTTCTAGCTCCTCCACGAGTATTGACCCTGTTTCAAAAAGCATTATGAACATTCATTCACTGAGGCCTCTTTATACATTAAAAAAATATAATGTTTATTGGCATATTCTTGCAGTTGCAACGAAAGCCAGCCCCGTTCGTTTATCAACCCTTTTAGATATTTCTCACAATAGTTTTCCAGAAGCATGATGTTATCATCCGGGATGGAATAACGTGGAGGTCAAAGGCTAAATAATGCCATGTTCACCAAAGAGTGAATGAGTGACGATTCCATGTTTGGAATTTCGAGGGCTCCATCAAATGGTTTCAAGTTTCAAAGACAGAAGCTTCGCTGCCATCTGGATACTGCGATAATGACTGGAGAGAGTGAGGACCCTTGTTGTGTTGTAGTACAATGTGGTCTTACAGAAATACTTAGGAAAGCCTGACTTCTGAATTGTGGTTGCTCTCAACATTAATTGTGCTTGCTGTTGATTCATTACATTATTTTATTTTGTACAGTAAAACATGCAGCCATGCACATGCCTCTAAATGTTCTTTGCTCATTTCCTGGCACTTGCCAGTGAGGTGGCATGTCGCCACATCCATGGTGATCTGCCACACGGACGCGGTGCCATCACCGGCGCCACCCTAAGCAATGATGTGATGCCGTGCAGTGCGCCAATGGAAGCACGCCCTTGGAGGTCCTTGCAATGGCTGGCGCCACGCTGGATGCCTTGTACCCAGAACATGGGGGTTTATTGGCCCAAACACAAAATTCCGACATATTCAAAATTCTCCCCTCTCCTTTCTTTGCCTGGGTGCCATGTCTGGTTTACAGAGAGGTCATCTTGTACGAAAAACACCTTCCCATCTAATACCAATGTCAACGATACTGCCGCCTACAGCATACATTTTTTAAATTAACACCGCGGGGGAAAGTTCAAGCCCAAAATCCATGAAGGGCCCGTGGATGAAAAAGCAAAAGAAGATTGGAAAATGTAGGATGGAGGTGCCTCAAATGATTGGCCCACAGTCAAATAAGAGAAGGCCATGGGATTTAGGAAACTTTGCAGACAAACAATGAGCACTCCAGATGGTAGGAACAGTGTAAACTAGTTGCCTCCAAAATGCCTCCTGGACTCCTGTGCTCAGTGCGGTTCCATTTGCGAACTGGAAGAATAGGAGAGACAAGATTGTGCCAGATGATGATGCAGCCTCTCAGGGTAGCTGCACCCAGGTTCGGGCCTGTAGCTTTATCGTGGCAAGCCTGTGAGAACACAGACTTCAATAGTACCCTCTAGCAGACACAGCAGAACCAAGAGCTCAACCAATGTGACAGAAAGAATCTCCCTCGACGTCCCCCACCCCCACGCTCCCAAAACCAATGAACCCCTTATCCGGCAGCCTGCTCCAAGAGCTTGCAACAGAAACTAGAATGGAACTCGGTAGAGCGCAAACCTCCGCAAGGCTGAACAGTTTAGGTTTTGTATTCCACTGATTGGCCGGATCTGGATTCAGACCTGAAACAAAATCTAATCGCTTGTTCTTGTGACCGAAACAACTCATCCCCCAAGTTTAGTTATAACTCGTTCACAAATTTGTAAAATATCATGCTACTTATCGCTTTTCGCCCGATCCCTCAATAGTGAAGAATCACTTAAAAAATTAAATAATTATTGTATCCGAATCCACATTCAGATCTTCACCAAAATCGAATCGATTCTTTCTTGTCACACACCCAACCTGTCTAACAAGTATCGTCCAAATCTTTCCATAACTTTTTGAGATATCCTGTTATGTATAGTTTTTGGCCCTATCTCCCAATGGTGAAGAATCACTTAAAAATTAAATAATTCTCATATCCGAATCCATATTCAGATCTTCACCAAAATCGAATCGATTCTTTCTTGTAGCACACACAACCTGCCCACCAAGTTTCATCCAAATCCGTCGATAACTCTTTGAGATATCCTGCTGTGTATCGATTTTGGCCTGATCTCCCAATGGTGAAGAATCATTTAAAAATTAAATAATTCTCATATCCGAATCCATATTCAGATCTTCACCAAAATCGAATCGATTAGTCCGTGTCACACACCCAACCTGCCCACCAAGTTTCATCCAAATCCGTCGATAACTTTTTGAGATATCCTGCTATATATCGTTTTTGGCCCGATCTCCCAATGATGAAGAATCACTTTAAAAATTATACTAGCCGGATCCGAATCCTCATCGAAATCTAATCATTTCGTCCTGGTCACATATGCCACCTCTACGCCAGGTTTCGTCCGAATCCGTCCACACATTTTTGAGATATCTTGTTCACAGCCAAACAACCAAACAGACAGACAGACAGGGGTGAAAACAACCTCCATCCACCTTTGGTGGCGGAGGTAACAATGTTTCACAAAATACTCCGAAGAGACAGGTGGTGATAGCGCCTTGAGTGGCTAACAGCCGACCACCAAATAGGTTTACCTTCGTTGATTGCAGATTTTTGTTGGGAGTGGAGCTTTGCCAATATTTACTGGACCATCTTTATGCACAGGCTACTGACTCTGTGATGGATACAGTTGTGAATGGATGTCTCTGCATATTTCCTTTCTCATGTGGTGAAAGGTTACGATAGAGCTGATGATGGATAGTGGAATGCTTCATCAATGCTCAGGTATTGATATATAATATGAATATATGCAAGGGCAGGCTGAAAAGTAATGCCTCCTGTTATTTATCTCAAAAACTGCTGAAGATACAATAAGGAGACAAAGCCCAGTCTGCACACATTAGGTCTTCCAGCCACCGGGAGTGAGGTTTCGTGATTCTGACACTTGATGTCTCAGTACTACAAGATGCCAAAGAACTGACATTTTGGGCCTTGCCATCTTTTGCTCTCATGAAGGGCAAGGCCCAAATGTCAGCGCTTTGTGATATTTTCCAGCAGATAACTTTAAGCTTTATATTCTTCTTTTTTTTAGTTTCTTGGGCCATGAATGCAGACATCTATTTCTTTACTGGAATTAGCAACTGTTTTTATTTGTGTCCATCATAATTTGACAGCCTGGGTGGTTTCTCAATTTACTTACACACAAAGCCAGCCATGTTGTTGAGCCACTGACATGTGGGTCATTTATTACCCACGAATATATTTACTGTGACTAAGAAAATTCTCACAATTTTAAAATGGTAAATCTAAAGAGTATCGGTAATGCAATGACAAGGAGCATGTCTTTCACTTAAAGGAGCAGATTTCTCAGATTGGGCCCCCATCCAAAACCATGATATTTTCTACACCCATTAAACCTCACCCTCCCCCCCCCCCCCCCCCCCAAAAGAAAATCTTGCTTCAGTATCTATCTTGTCCACCCCCTGCGTGCTCCCCTTACCTCTGATCGGTACCTGCGCTCCTTGTTTGTCCATCCCGATCTAATTTTTCCCTCGGCCCCTGCTGCTTCCTCCTGCTGTTCCTTTTGCTATATTGCATCCTGATCCGTTCTGTATTCCTGATATTCCATGGGCCTTGACTCTGTATACAAAAAGTCCCCACTTAGGGTTGCATCCAGGAAGTGCTCTGGCTAAGGAAGACTTTGGAACTCCATCATGTTTTCCAAAGCAATCATAAAGCCAACAGGCCCAACAGATGGTGTCACTGTCATTTTGGAAGCATCTGCCATTGCCATCATGGCAGTATTATGGTATCGTAAATATAAAAAAGCTCAGATATTCATAGGATGTGCTGACATTATTCAAACAGGGGGGAGTGAATGGGGTGTTGGTTAAAAGGGTGAGGGATTATTATCAGTGGTGAGGATACTGAAATGGCACTTTCGTGATTGTGGGTTGAAATCCTCCTGGAAGCAAAAGTATGAAGAGTTTGTATTTTAAACCTCGAGACTCTCGAGTCTAGACATCAAACTAGTCTAAGGAGAATTACAATGTCACTATTAAAACGTCAGTAAAAACACAGTCGCTTGTGAATAACATATCATTGTTTATGTATATGTATATATTTAGAAACCTTTGGAAACTTAATTATATTTAGTGGATACACCAGCAATAAGGAACTGCTGAATATGTGACAAATAATTATTATCAGCGCAAACAGCTACAGTGCCTCGCGAAAGTATAAACAATCCTTGAAGTTTTCACATCTTATTGTGTTACAGTCTGAACTTAAAATGGATTAAATTGAGATTTTTTTGACAATGATCTACACATAATACCCCATAATGTCAAGGTGGAATATTTTTTAAGAATTGTTTTTTTAACAAATAATTAAAAATGAAGATTTGAAATGTCTTGAGTCAATAAGTATTCAACCCCTTTGCTATGGCACTCCAAATTGAGCTCAGGTGCATCCAATTTCCTTTGATCATCCTTGAGATGTCTTTACAACTTGATTGAAGTCCACCTGTGGCCAATTCAATTGATTTGACATGATTTAGAAAGAAACACACATTTGTGTACAAGGTCCCACAGTTGACAGTGCATGTCAGAGCAGAAACTCTATCATGAAGTCGAAGGAACTCCGAGAGAGAATTGTGAGGAGGCATAGATCTGGGGAAGGGTTTAAAACAATTTTGAGAGTGTTGAGAGTTATTTCTGGAATGTTGAAAGTTCCCAAGATCACAGTGAGCTCCATCATTAGGAAAGGGAAAGAATATGGAACTACCCAGACTCTTTCATCGAGCTGGCTGTCCGACTACACTGAGAAACTGGGCAAGAAGGACCTTGGTCAGGAAGGTGATCAATAACGCAATGATCACTCTGGCAGAACTACAGATTTCCTTGGCTGAAAGAGGAGAACCTGCCGGAAGGACAACAGTCTCTGCAGCACTTGACAAATCTCGGCTTTATGGGAGAGTGGCCACACCGAAGCCACTTCTGACAAAAAGGCACATGACAGCACAACTGGGGTTTGCAAAATGGCATGTGAAAGACTCAGAGCATGAGACAAAATATTCTGTGGTCTGACGAGATGAAAATTGATCTCTTTTCCCTGAATGCAAAGCGCTACACTTGGCAGAAACCGAGCACAACTCATCACCCATCTAACACCATCCCTACCGTGAAGCATGGTGGTGGCAACATCATGCTATGGGGATGCTTTTCAGTGGCAGGAATGAGGAGACTTTTAAGGATAGAGGGAACAATGAATGGAGCCAAATAAAGGTAAATCCTAGAGGAAACCCTGCTTCAGAGTGCAAAAGACCTTAAACTGCAGCGAAGATTTATGTTCTAACAGGACAATGACCCCAAGCATACAGCCAAAGCAACACTGGAATGGCTTCAGAACAAGAACGTGAAAGTTATTGAGTGGCCCAGCCAAAGCCCAGACTTGAATCCCATTGATAATTATCTGTGGAAAGACTTGACGATTGCTGTTCACTGACGGTCCCCATCCATCTTGACAGAGCTTGAGCAAATCTGCAATGAAGAACGGAAGAAACTCCCCAAATTCAGATGTCCAAAGCAAAGTCAGACATACCCAAGAAGACTCGAAGCTGTAATAGCTGCTAAAGGCGCTTCTACGAAGTATTGACTCAGAGGCTAAATACTTATGTAAATTAGATATTTCTGTATTTCATGTTCTCTAAATTTGTAAAAACAAAACATGTTTTCACTTTATCTTTATGGGATATTTTGTGTAGATTAGTGACAAACCTTTTTAAAACTCAAAATGCAGGCTGTAGCACAACAAAATGTGAAAAATTCAAGTGGTGTGAATACTTTCTGAAGGCACTGTGTATCATCATACATCCAATCACTATCTGCTACTTCAGCCGAGGTACCCCCCCAAAAAACTCCAAAAAGTCTTTCATTTGCACTTCAAACAGAGCAAGTAGAGCTTCAATTGCAGCAGTCAATATGATGGCTCAGACAAAAATCAGCATGGAAATTGCTTCTCTTCAGTGAATTTGGGATGCTTTGAGGCAGCATGACTGACGGAACAGTCAATATACGAGTTGGAAAAGAAAGAGGAATCATTATGACCATTTCTAAATATACACGCATGACATTTTTTTCTGTTATCAATGTCATATTCCTTATAACATTATTGACGGTAACCCATATTTGGGCAATTATGTGGACACACTGTCATCATCATAATTACAGATCCACACTTAAGAACAAGCTTTTGAGTCAAGCTTTCAAGCTTTTTCTTCCATGTGCTGTTAACTAGCATGGATCCCAGAAATGTTTCTACAAATGAAGCTGTACTACAATTGCCACCTCGGAAATGTACACTGCATAATACATTGGATAGTGCACACTGAATAACACATCATTCGGCCTCCAGGGATATTTGGTTTGTTTCAGCAAATCCTTTGCCGTAGCACAATTTAAACGCTGGTGTGAACAAATACATTATATTCTCCTGACTTAGGTGTGGTGTTTCGACTCACTGACTACTCTACAGTGTGCGTTTTTGAGGTGTTGCATTTTATTAATTATATCCTCATTAAATGAGCAATCTGCCTGGCACTCACTCTTATCTATTATTCCCCAATACAACGTTGTGTTTTAAAAGTAAGAAACCTCAATTGAACCACTTGATGATCCAATTTGTTTCGCCTTCTTTTCATGACCTGTTTTATCTCTGGAGATGACCGATATAGTATGTTTATGTTAAATTGTTGCCGATCTTTCTTTCTCAGCCTGCATCCCAGTGCAACATTCATTTTCATGTGCAACTTTCATCACAAAGTCTATGCGGACATTATAGTCGGTCAACTTGTGCAGCACATTTGGGGTTAATTTGCATTTTTGGATATAATCTGTGTAACTTTCAAGAAATATTGTTTTGATATAGATATATTTATATATATATACTAGCAAAAATATCCGGCGTTGCCGGGTAACAATGAGTCGCTTCCTGAGGGAATAGTCTGGAGGCACTTCCAGGAAATGTGACAGTAGGGGTACACTCATGTTACAAGCTGGCAACAATGTTTTTCTGAAAGCCCAGACCTCTAGGAACCCAAAAAGTCTTGTTGCCAGCTTGGGAAATGGTTTGGACCAGATTTGTGGCCATTTTTCAAAATGGCCGCCTACATTTTTGGTGTTTTCTAATATTTGAGCTCTAGAACTTATATCTGGCTGTCTTAAAGGTCTCTAGGGTTATGACCTTATAACATATAGTCATACAACAATCCTCACCCAAATTGGGGTGCATGGCATATCTATAAGTGGTTTTATTGAAGCAAAAAGGCAAAAATATGCCTGAAAAACGCCTTCATTTTGATTTTTCCAAATCACTAAATTGCATACTGTGAAGTTGTTCTTTGGTCAATTTCTTTCAAAATAGTTTTAAAATTTGCACAGATCCCTCCTCTTCATTAGCAAATCTTCAGGAATATACCCAAGTTCTCAGAAAATATGTTTTATGCATGATCAGCTACCCCTACCCCCTAAATCACAAAACGTGCCAATTTTCAATATTTCCAGATTCCAACCAATATCATTGTTGTATGACTTTTTCTCATCATGATAGGTCCAAATTAACTTACTCTATGTGATTAGGTGTTAATAAAAATTGAATTTCACACTTTAGTGAAAATCCAAGATGGCTGCCAAATGGCCAATAAAATATAATATTTCACATTATGACGTTAAGTTAAGGTAATGCAGTCTACCATTTGATACCAACACATTTTTGAGACATAATATATTGCAATAATGATGCTTTCCTTTGTATCCTTCCTCAGGTCCTGCCCGAATCATCATTTTAACATAATTGTTGTGTTAACAATGTACTATAACATGCTTGTTGCATGTGCTGTAAATAGCTTTCAGTGTTGTGGTAGACATAGTCTTTGTCTCTTTCCAGATATGAATGAAGATGGAACCTGTAGCTGTGATAGGCGGGAGACGGAAGAGAGAATCAGTTGCACTGGACATCGACTGGAGCACATGCTTCATTTGCCAAGGCAACAGAAAAAATGAAAAGACAACCAAGCCCACAGATGTTGGTCTCGAACGCTTTAAAGACTGTGTGATTATGAGACAGAAATACCATGACCATGAGTACATCTCAACACTTGACAGAATACAGAGTATTGACCTTGATGATGAAAAAGAACACATAGTATGGCACAGGGGCTGTTATTCAAAGTTTACACATGCCAACCATATTGAGAGACTGAAAAATCGGCATGAAAAGGAAGCAAAGGACTCGTATGACCAACCATCTACATGCATTCGCCCCTCTTCTAGAGCATCAGTTGCTTCAGTGTCCTGGGACAAATGTATTTTCTGTCAGGAGGATAAGGCAGGAAAGCAATTGAGGAATGTAGCCACTTTAGAGACCTCAGACAGAATACTAAATGATGCTCAAAAGAACAAGATTATGAGATGCCGGTTGGCAGGAATAAGTGACCTAATAGCTGCTGAAGGGAAGTACCACCTTCCTTGTTATGTAACCTTCAGGAGGAAGTCTGAGTCAACTGTGGTAGAAGAAGGCCCAGAATATCCACCAGATGTTTGTTTCAACAAAATGATCGAGGAGGTGGATGCTGGGCTGTCTGGAGGAGACATCTATACCATGAAAACCATCTGGCACCAATACTGTTACATGATGAGAAGAGACTTCAGTGTCTGTGTGGAGCAATGTGACCGACAGAGTTACAAAGCATTCAAGAACAAAGTCAAAAGGGTATTAGGAGATAGGGCAGATTTTGTACAGTCCATGAATCAACAGGATTCACTTCTAGTCTTCCCACTAATTCAAACAGGTATTGTTGTTCAGAACTTAGCAGAGATGGCAGATGAGCTAGAACAAAGTGAGATACAAGATTCTGATGAAACCTCCCAGCACATTCCATCTTTCTCAGCCGAAACAAAGGACAATGAACTCTTGAGTTGGCTTTACAGAGTGGCAGTCAAAATGAGAAATGACATCAAGACAATGCCAGGACACTCAGATATTGGAGACATCAATACTGAAAGTGCACAGAAGGTGGTTCCTGAAAGCCTTTACATTTTCCTACGCCTGCTGTGTGATTGTGACAGCATATTTGAAGATTCTGAAGGGACCTCCGAAGGTGATGATGATGGAGAAAGCAAAAGGATTTTGAGCATAGCACAGGACATAGTATGTTTGGCATCTGGTGGCAGAAAGCAGACACCAAAGCAACTAGGGCTAGCTCTCACTGTTCACCAAGCAACAAGGTCCAAGGACTTGGTGCAACTAATGCATGCTGCAGGACATGGTGTTAGTTATGAAACTGTAAGAAGAGCTGACACTGCCCTTGCAAACTCTGTCTTGGCCAGATATGTTGAGCAAAACAACACAATAATACCCCTGAATTTTGCACAAGCTACCTACCAAGGATACATGAGATATGCTAATGATAACATTGACATCATAGAGGAGACCCTTGACGGTCAAGGCTCCTTTCATGCCTCACAGTCTGCTGCCTTTCGAAGAAGCATACCTGGCGAAAAGACCATTGCACCTGATGTCAAGTCAAGCAGTAGCAGATCTGTAACTGTGCCAGAGCATTTCAATGAGATTCAACCTTCAGGCATGGGCACCCAGAAACCCGAAGCAACATTTCCAGTAGCTGTGAAAGCTGATTGGTATATGGAATCGGATGCCCAGGTTATCTCTGAGGCTATGGCCATAGATGTGTCATGGCTCCTTGCACGTCGGTCTCACACCGAGGACCAGCATGTTCCAGGCTGGACAGCATTTAACCAGCGTGTGTCTGATGTGAATCCAGCAAAGACTACAGTAGGGCCTATGCCGATAAATCAATGAGCCTGCACATGAGTTTGACACCATCTGGACAGTGATTCAAAACTGCCAAAGGATGACTGAATCGTCCAATGCAATCGTCCAAGGAATCCCCAATCCAACAACATCCGGCTGGTACCTTGAGGACAACCAGCTGATGCCCCGTCTCATGACCAAGGAAGGGCTCACAGCAGAATGTGTCAAAATTGCGACGTGTGCATGTACCTCAAAGGCCCGTCCATGTCTAACTGGCAGGTGCAACTGTAGGAAAAATGGATTGCGGTGCACATTGGCATGCAAATGTGCAGACTTATGCAGGAACCCCCTCAATGACTCTGATAGTGATTAGACGACATGCATGGAAACTTGAGTATATTCCATAATGTCATATTGTTACTATGCTGGCTGTATTTGACGTAATGTAACCAATCTATGATTCAGTTGTATTTCACAAAGTATTACTAGACTAAGTTTAGTATTTGGAGTATTTGGTTCTACTAGTCTTTGATTTACTAAGCTCAATATGACATAATGTCAATAGTCTATTATGCTACTGTATTCCACATAGCATTACACGTCCATGATTTGACTGCATTCAAATAGTGTTACTAGACTTTAGTTAGGCTGTATTTGACATAATGTAACTAGTCTTGCTTCAGCTCTGTTCCACCAATGTATTACTAGTCTATGATATGACTGTATCCCACATTCTGTCACTTATGTATGAATAGCCAGATTAGCTTGTTGGGTATGACTTTGTTAATTCAGTGCCAAATATTTGTTTAGTTTAAAGGTGCAAGCATTGCATTGACGTTTGTATTGTTTGGATCAGTGTAACATAATAATGTTTGCATTATGTATACAAGTTATGTATGTTTATTTTTGTTTTACATTAAATAATATAGCTTATATTTTACAATCTTCTATGTCTTCATTTATGTAAGTGCCTTGTTTGTCAGCTATGTTGGAACTAATATACTCCGCAAACAAGGCACTTCCAAATCCACACTACTTTCCTGAAATTCAAATGTTATAAAACATAAATTTTACATAAAGTCCCCCTCTAAAATAATACATCTTCAACTCATCAAGACTCTTTCACATACATGTGACCTATAGAATAGTAGTGCCTCATATATTTAGTATAAATGGAACATTTTAGAAGTGCCTCTGAATGAAATTGCAGTCTTATGGTCTCACGCCACCAAATATTCTATGGCCATTTGGCAGCCATCTTGGATTTTCACTAAAGTGTGAAATTCCATTTTTATTAACACCTAATCACATAGAGTAAGTTAATTTGGACCTATCATGATGAGAAAAAGTCATACAACAATGATATTGGTTGGAATCTGGAAATATTGAAAATTGGCACGTTTTGTGATTTAGGGGGTAGGGGTAGCTGATCATGCATAAAACATATTTTCTGAGAACTTGGGTATATTCCTGAAGATTTGCTAATGAAGAGGAGGGATCTGGGCAAATTTTAAAACTATTTTGAAAGAAATTGACCAAAGAACAACTTCACAGTATGCAATTTAGTGATTTGGAAAAATCAAAATGAAGGCGTTTTTCAGGCATATTTTTGCCTTTTTGCTTCAATAAAACCACTTATAGATATGCCATGCACCCCAATTTGGGTGAGGATTGTTGTATGACTATATGTTATAAGGTCATAACCCTAGAGACCTTTAAGACAGCCAGATATAAGTTCTAGAGCTCAAATATTAGAAAACACCAAAAATGTAGGCGGCCATTTTGAAAAATGGCCACAAATCTGGTCCAAACCATTTCCCAAGCTGGCAACAAGACTTTTTGGGTTCCTAGAGGTCTGGGCTTTCAGAAAAACATTGTTGCCAGCTTGTAACATGAGTGTACCCCTACCACCTTTTCTAGGCCACTTTTGGGGATATGCCTCCAGACTAGAATATGATATACACAATCTGGGTTCTTCATCTCGAGCCGTGGTTCCCAACCTGGGGGCCATGGTGTATTTCTCGGGGGTCATGGGGTAATTTGAACCATACAAAAAATTTAATTTTATTTATTTATTTATTTATTGTTTTGACTTTGATATTGGTTTTTTTTTTCCCTATTGCAGATTTGACATTATGGCTTCTGGGAGTAAAAAAAGAAAGTATCTTGACGAATACATAAAGCTTGGATTCACGTCCATTACCGTGTCTGGCCAAGAGAAACCACAATGTGTGCTGCACCACAATGTGTGCAAAACCAATGTTTTGAGTGCTGAATCCATGAGGCCATCCAAGTTGAAGTTGCACCTCGAGACGAATCACGCACAACATGCAAAGCAGGATCCCGAATTTTTCAAGCGGCATGAAAGAAATTTAAAGCGACAGAAGTTGGATGAGGGAGGAGCTTTTCAACAACAAAATGTAGCAACTGTCCAGGCTTCTTATGAAGTTTCTCTTGAAATTGCAAAGAAGAAAAAACCCCACTCGATTTGGGAGACACTCATCAAACCTTGTACCCTCCTCATTGTCGAACAGGTTCTCGGCAAGGCAGAGGCTCGCAAAATTGAACAGGTGTCTTTATCGAATAACACAGTGCAGCATCGTATCCGTGACATGTCGGAAGATGTGAAACAACAGATCATCAATGAGATTAAGGCGGCGCCTTTCGGCTTGTTTTCTTTTCAACTTGATGAATCGACCGATGTTAGTTCCTGCTCCCAGCTACTGGCATTCGTTTGCCATGTCAAGGGAGATGATATCAAGGAAGAAATCTTGTTCTGCAGTGCCCTGGAAACAACGACAAAAGCTAACGACGTCATGGAAAAACTGAAGTTGTTCTTCAATGCGGGAGGAATTCAGTGTGAAAACGTATGCGGTGTCTGTACTGACGGTGCTCCTGCTATGCTTGGTTCCAAATCCGGATTCCAAGCAAAAGTGAAGATGCTCGCACAAGCAAAAGGAACCCACTGTATGATTCATCGCTACGCCCTGGCTTGTAAGACTCTCCCTTTCTCATTGAAGAAAGTTCTTGAAGTCGTAATCAAGATTGTTAACTACATCAAGGCAGGGGCTCTCAACACCCGAATGTTCAAGGAGCTGTGCAAAGACCTGAATGCGGAACATGAAACGTTGCTGTACTATACTGCTGAACGCTGGCTTTCGAAAGGGAATGCTCTGAACTGCTTCTTTGAACTTCGTGCGGAAGTCAAACATTTCTTGAATCTTCAAGGGAAACATGACCTCCTGCAGCATTATGACGAAGAATTGTGGAACGAATGACTTGCTTATCTTGCTGACATTTTCAAGCAGCAGAACCAGCTGAACCTCAAGCTCCAAGGAAGAGCGACTAATGTTATTCTTTTCCAAGATCATCTCAGAGGATTTGTTGCCAAGCTCCAAAACTGGCACAGGAAAGTGAACACAGGAAACATTGCTATGTTTGAAAGAATGTCTGAATTGCAAGACAGCATGGAAAAAGAGCTTGATCCCGTACTGAAAAATGACATTCTTGAGCATCTGCAGTCACTGGAGCTAGAATTTCATAAGTATTTTCCTGATTTAGACGACAATGAGGCAAAAATTGTGAGGGATCCTTCTTCCGTCAACCTTTGCGTGGAGAGCATGCCAGAGGCAATGCAAGATGAATTGCGGGATCTCTGAAATGATTCATTTGCCAAAGACACATTCGAAGAGAAGAGCTTGATGGAGTTTTGGGTGGGAATGGGTCGCTACCCTAATATCAGCCAGATAGCTATCCGGGTGCTTCTGCCATTCTCGTCTGCCTATCTCTGCGAAGTGGGGTTTTCCACGCTGTTGAATATCAAATCGAAACAGCGTAATCGCCTCCATGTGGAAGATGACCTCCGCTGTGCCCTGACTGTGACTCAACCACGGATACCCCAATTGGTAGCTAAAATGCAATTTCAGCCATCCCATTGAGTTTTTAATTCACTTTTACGGCGCATGCACCGCATCCCTAATTTTGATAACCTGAGTTGTTGTCGAATTTAATTTCTTTTTGTGAGATTACAACACGCTGCATTAAATACAGACACAACAGAGGTTTTTAGTTTTCACATATTCTTGACTTGTAACCTTTTCATACTGTTTTCTTGTGTGACAGTTCTATTTTATGCTGTCCATAGTGTTGCTACTGATAATATTAAAATCTCATATCAAACATGCATCATTCGAGCGACGTTGCTTTGTTTGCTTCTTCCAAAAACGATGTAGTTGGGAGCCAGTAAGGAACAGAAAAAAACTATGGAACTAAATGTTCATGTTGGCTACTTGGAATTCCTCATTTTCTGTGTAATAATTTACCAATTCTCATACAAACAAAATAGCCAATTAAAGGAAAAAAAACACCTCTCAGAATGCACCACAGAGCATCTAGAAATCAATAATTTTCTAGGGGGCATGCCCCCAGACCCCCTTAGCCTGCTTATACGCGCTCCGCCGCTGTACCCTCACAAAAGGGAGGGTGTTGTTGGGGATGTGCTCTGGGAGCCAAGGGGGGCATAACACAAAAAAGGTTTGGAACCCCTGATCTAGAGGAAATTTTAAAAACAGATCGCAGATACACTGGAGCAATGGCGTATCAAGGAAAAATGACGCTCAGGGCGAGATGTCAAATTACCGACCCTCGTAACTTCCCATAAGTCTTGGTGTGTGTGTGTAAGAATGATGTGTGTGTCCACGTGTGTGTGTGTCCACGTGTGTGTGTCCGTGTGTGTGTGTGTGTGTCCCCGTGTGTGTATGTGTCCCCGTGTGTGTGTGTCCCTGTGTGTGTGTGTGTATTTGTGTCCATGTGTGTGTGTGTCCGTGTGTGTGTGTGTATATATGTGTGTGTATGTGTGTGTGTGTGTGTCTCCGTGTATATGTGTGTGTCCCCGTGTGTATGTGTGTGTCCCCGTGTGTGTGTGTGTGTGTGTATTTGTGTCCGTGTGTGTGTGTGTATGTGTGTCCGTGTGTGTGTATGTGTGTCTGTGTGTATGTATTTGTGTCTGTATGTGTGTGTATGTGTGTGTGTGTGTCCGTGTGTGTGTCCCCCTGTGTGTGTGTGTGTGTATTTGTGTGTGTGTGTGTGTGTGCCCTTGTGTGTGTGTGTGTGTGTATTTGTGTGTGTGTGTGTGTCCCTGTGTGTGTGTGTGTGTCCGTGTGTGGGTGTGTGTGTGTCCATGTGTGTTTGTGTGTGTGTTTTGTCCCCGTGTGTGTGTGTGTGTGTCCCCGTGTGTGTGTGTGCGTATGTGTGTGTCCCCGTGTGTGTGTGTGTATTTGTGTCCCCGTGTGTGTGTATGTGTGTGCGTGTGTCCCCGTGTGTGTGTGTATTTGTGTCCGTGTGTGTGTGTGTGTGTCCCCGTGTGTGTGTGTGTGTATGTTTGTGTGTGTCCCCTTGTTTGTGTGTGTGTATGTGTCCCCGTGTGTGTGTGTGTGTGTTTTTGTGTGTGGGACACCCCGTCGTGTGTGTTTTTTTAAATCAAAAGCTCAAAGGTCAAGGCTGCATAAAGTTATCAATTTTCATTTTGTATTTTTTAAAACTACTTTCGTTATTTTGAGCATACGAAAGAAGAATACGAAAATGTCTGAATACAAACGGATGCGGACAGGCTTTGCAATTTCAGATGCTTTCTGGTTTAGCAGTTGCAACTGGTCCTGCAACTGACTGGTACAAGAAAAGTCTTTCGTATGACTTGAACCAGTCCAAACCGGAGTGGTGTTTTTTAGGAGACACCATCTCCTTACTGGATGACTGTTGGCTCCCTATGGGAGCTCATCCACCCTTTGTGAGGTGTTTTTTTTGGTCTTTGCAGAGGTTCACAGTCACCCTCGCCACCAGCAAAGCCAGTGAGGGGTGTCGGTTTAGTCGCCGACAACCCGACTATGCGGCAGGTAGCACTGGGTTACATGTTACCAGTGGCTGCCTCCAAAGACTTACCTGACCATAACACATAATATTTTTATGCCTCCGCCGACAAAGTCGCCCAAGGCATTATGTTTTCAGGTTGTCTTTCCGTACGGGCTAAACCTCGTTTTTCTCAGCAACCATGTGTCCGATTGAAATGAAACTTTCAGGGTGGGAGTGACACCACGCAGAATGTTTTTATGATAATTGTGACGTCATAGGTCATGTGGTATGGCAGCAATCTTGGATTAAAAGCAAGTAATTAAAAATGTATTTCTCGGAAACCGCTGAATGGAAAATTTTGAAACTTGGTGCATTGTGAAGTACTCCCAATGGGGAACAAAAGCATGATAATGATGACATCATCGGTGAAGTGGTATACCAGCCAAAAATGTTTTAATCGAATTCCTTATCCTAAAAATCTGAAATTGCATGCGCATGATCTATGACCCATTTGTATTGAAATATTAAATTTATGACACCATAGGTCACGTGGTTTGGCAGCCATCTTGAATAGTAAAACGAAACTTATCCGATCAACACGGAACTTCACAAACGTGATCCACTACCCATACATATGCAGAGTGATGACATCTACCCGTTATGGGACAATGCGGAGGCATATTGGCGACACAGTCACATTCTTCTAGTTTATACTATTTTAATGGCCACCACTTTCAATTTAAAAATGGCTTTTTTAACACATATTTTGTGGTATATTTTGTTTCTGCAGCCTTAACTAACATTCCTTCGTCTTGCTTGTTTTGGTTGTACCGTTCAGTCTCCTCGCTCGGTCATCAGCGGCTCCCACCCTTCGCTCTTGAACCAAAAGTGAAACTACTTCACTCCATACCAAGAATGCATTGAAGTGTGCATGACGCATCAGACCATAAAGTAACAGAGAGTTTTCCACTCTGTTGGAAATTTATTGTGACTGTTCATTGACAACTATGTTCTTTATATTTCTAACTATCGATGAAGCTAATTCCAGTAGTCTGATTCGTTCTTGTTTCCACAAATTTCATCTTTTTATGTCCAGTATTTTATGAAGCCGGCCACCATTTTCTTTTGATTCAGGCCATCATTTCGAAAGGAGTATAGAGTTATTTCCTGTATTCTTGGATTTCTCATTGCCTATGTGCATTTCTTATTGTTATGTGTTGAAATGCCTTTCTGCATGTCATGTTTGAATTCCTTGTTGACATTGTGTTCAGGTACACATGTAAATATTTCAGTCGACAAGCTGACAGTGATTTTGTGTCTTCTTGGTTATTGGTCTTCAAGCCATCGTCTTCTTAGTTATTCTTTAACCCTTGCTCCATCCTGCCTGGTGTTGATTGGCCTACCGTGTTGCGATTCTTATGTCCCATACCAATACATATGTATTGACTTATTAGTTCCTGAAAAACTTGATTCTAAGCATGATATGCCCCCATATTTACAGGGCCAATGCCTGTCATGGATGTGCGTTTCATCTTAAAATTGTCCATTATATTGTTGACGTGAACGCCTGGTGTTGGCTTAGCGGTTAGGGTGCCGGCTTGGGATCCTGGATCCAATTGATCGCTGAATTAACGCCAGGGGGGTTTACTCAGCCTGTCATCTTTCCAAGGTCGGAAAATTGAGAACCAGTTCACTGGTAATTCCCTGTGTGTTGCAAGAGGTGATTAACAGGGTTGGTGGCAAGAAGGGCATCCGGCCATAAAACATTGCTTCAAAAAAGGGGACCAGGGTGCCCAAAAAAAGGCCAACCTCCACTCTGCGGGGAAAAATGGCCTCTAAAGGTGGTTCCTATATAGTTGACGTGAACATTTATTAATTTCTACTTTCCTTTTTCAGATTTGTAATGGATACAGAGATAGCAGAAGAAGACATGCTGAGTTCCACTTGCCTCATGCAGCACTGAGGAAGATGATTCTGCCATACATGTAGAAGAGACAAGCGAAATGGAAGCTGACTGATTTCAGTATGTGCATAAAGTGTCAAGAATCACAGAAAAGAGACAAACTATGTAAACTGAGAGATGTGTCAACGTATGAAGCATTTATACAAAGTGTGAATAAGAGAGCAGAATTTATGAATCCTGACTGATTAAGTTTGTCACGCAGACTGAAGAGACTCACAGGGGAAGATCTATTAGCAAGATGGGCACAATGGCATCGCAATTGTTAGAGCAGCACAACAGACAAAAATGAAATTGATAGGGATGAATGGAGGTACATAAACAATGCTGACCATCTGAGAACAAGAATGGGGAGACCTTCTGCAATGTCTGAATCCGATTCTGATAGAGTGACAAAATCTACAGTGCATTCAGAAAGTATTCAGACCCCTTCACTTTTTTCACATTTTGTTATGTCACACCTTATGCTGAAATCGTTTAAATTCATTTTTTCCCTCATCAATCTACACTCAATACCCCATAATGACAAAGAGAAAACAGGATTTTAGAAAGTTTTGAAAATTTATTTAAAATAAAAAACTGAAATATCACATTTACATAAGTATTCAGACCCTTTGCTCTGACACTTGAAATTTAGTTCAGGTGCCTCCCATTTCTCTTGATCATCTTTGAGATGTTTCAACACCTTGATTGGAGTCCACCTGTGGTAAATTCAATTGATTGGACATGATTTGGAAAGGCACACACCTGTCTATGTAAGGTCTCACAGCTGACAATGCATATCAGAGCAAAAACCAAGCCATGAGGTCGAAGGAACTGCCTGCAGAGCTCAGAGACAGGATTGTGTCGAGGCACAAATCTGGGGAAGCCTACAAAAAAATCTCTGCTGCATTGAAGGTTCCCAAGAGCACAGTGGCCTCCATGATTCTTAAATGGAAGAAGTTTGGAACAACCAGGACTCTTCCTAGAGCTGGCCGCCCGGCCAAACTGAGCAATTGGGGGAGAAGGGCCTTGGTAAGAGAGGTTACCAAGAACCCGATGGTCACTCTGGCTGAGCTCCAGAGATCCTGTGTGGAGATGGAAGAAACTTCCAGAAGGACAACCATCACTATAACACTCCACCGATCTGGGCTTTATGGCAGAGTGGCCAGACGGTAACCTCTCCTCAGTGAAAGACACATGAAAGCCCGCTTGGAGTTTGCAAAAAAGCACCTAAAGGACTCTCAGACTGTGAGAAACAAGATTCTGTGGGCTTTCATGTGTCTTTGGCAACCTCTCTTGGTAACCTTGATAACCTGAGTTCTTGGTCACCTCTCTTACCAAGGCCCTTCTCCCCTGATTGCTCAGTTTGGCCGGGCGGCCAGCTCTAGGAAGAGTCCTGGTTGTTCCAAACTTCTTCCATTTAAGAATTATGGAGGCCACTGTGCTCTTGGGAACCTTCAATGCAGCACAGATTTTTTGTAGGCTTCCCCAAATCTGTGCCTCGACACAATCCTGTCTGAGCTCTGCAGGTAGTTCCTTCGACCTCATGGCTTGGTTTTTGTTCTGATATGCATTGTCAGCTGTGAGACCTTGTATAGATAGGTGTGTGCCTTTCCAAATCGTGTCCAATCAATTGAGTTTACCACAGGTGGACTCCAATCAAGGTGTACAAACATTTCAAAGATGATCAAGAGAAATGGGAGGCACCTAAGCTAAATTCTAAGTGTCATAGCAAAGGGTCTGAATACTTATGTCAATGTGGTATTTCAGTTTTTTATTTTTAATAAATTTGCAAAACTTTCTAAAATCCTGTTTTCTCTTTGTCATTATGGGGTATTCAGTGCAGATTGATGAGGGAAAAAATGAATTTAAACGATTCCAGCATAAGGCTGCAACATAACAAAATGTGAAAAAAGTGAAGCGGTCCGAATACTTTCTGAATGCACTGTAGATGCCATGCTGCCATGCCACACAGGCCTAAGTTCCTCAAGGATGCCACACAGAAGCCTGCCATGCTGCCACGTCATCGAATAATTTAAATGTTTACAGGTGATTAAGTCCCGGTACAAGTCGATGTAGAGGTGGTGTTCTAGGGACGGAAATGGATTTTTGGACTAGTCATAACCAAAGCGAGTCCTAGCTTGATTGGCAGTAACTGGCTGGAGAAGCTGAGATTGAATTGGTCCGAAATTAAGCAGTTGCAGTATACTGGGGGCCAAGGGCAAGACCCCAGAGCAGGCCTGATAAAGGAATACAAGGATTTGTTTAATACGGGAGTAGGACAAGTCTAGGGTATGAAGACAAAGCTGGGCATCAGAGAAGGAGGAAGGCCTAAGTTCATCAAGGCTAGACCTGTGCCTTTTGCATTGAAAGCCAAACTGGAGGCAGAATTGGACCGTTTAGAGTCTGAGGGAATACAACAACAACAACATGCATTTTAAAGGCCATTTTCCCTGCTAGAGCGAGGGTTAGCCTAGTTAGGGGGTTAGTCTGAGGGAATAATCGAGAAAAACAATTATTCAGAATGTGCATCTCCTGTGGTCCTGTTCTGAAAGCCGATGGCTCTCTTAGGATATGTGGGGATTACAAGTCAACGTTTAATCGGGTAGCAGTCGTGGATCAGTACCCAATTCTAATGTTGAAGACCAATTGGCTGTGATGAGCGGTGGTCAGACATGGTCTAAGTTGGACCTAATGTCTGCATATCAACAGCTGGAGCTAGAAGAGGGCTCCATGGACTATACGGCCATCAATACGCATCGCGGTATGTATCGTTACAACCGTATGCCCTATGGCATATCGCCGGCTCAAGCGATTTTCCAGAAATTCATGGAAGGCATATTAAGATTGATACCATTTGTTGTGGCTCGTCTGGATGACATCCTTGTGTCAGTCAGGAACCAGGAAGATCACTTGTTCACTTACGTGAAGTGTTTCATCGTCTGCGACAGGCAGGCATTAGGTTGAACCGAGCAAAATGTTTCATCTTCACGGAATCCCTTGTATACTGTGGATACCGAATTGACATGACAGGTACTTGGCCAGTGCAGGAGTCCATGCGGGCCATTTTGGATGCTCCTCAGCCACAGAATGTGAGACAGCTGAAGAGTTTTCTGGAGATGTTGAACTATTATCACAGTTTCCTTCCAAATGTTTCATTGGTGTTAGAACCCCTGCACCATTTGTTGCATAAGGGCATTGCATGGGAATGGGGTGTTGAACAGCAGCGAGCTTTTCAGCATTAAAAGTGGTTGTTAACGTCGGTAGAAGTCCTTGTGCATTACTAAGGTAACAAGCCGTTAGTGCTATCGGTAGATGCTTCACCATACGGCGTAGGTGCTGTATTGTCGCATGTGATGGACGATGGTACGCAAAGGCCCATAGCATTTGCTTTGAGGACTCAACCAGGCAGAATGGAACCATGCTCAAGTGGACAGAGAAGGGTTAGCGGTCATTTTTGGAGTGAAACAATTCCACCAACACATTTGGAGATTCACAGTGATCATAAACCATTGTTGGGTTTCCTGGGAGAAGACCGACCCATTCGGCAGATGGCCTCTCCAAGAGTGATTCGTTGGGGAATAGTTCTCGCTGCATATTCGTACTCACTGAGGTATAAACCGGGGAAGGCTCATGGGAATTGTGATGGACTGAGTTGTTTACCATTGCCAGAGAGTCCACGTAAAACTCCCAGGGTGCCGGAGACTGAGATGGTCATGCACATGGTAGATACCTACTCATCCACAGTTACCTCAATAGACATTAAGAATTGGACAAGAAAGACCAGTTGTTGTGCCAGGTCTACAGGTACATTCAGATGGGATGGCCAGACCATTGTTCATGCGAGGAACTAAAACCTTTTTTCAGTCGGAAAGAGGAATTGAGCGTGGACTGTGATTGTATCTTATGGGGCCATCGAGTTGCGATTCCAAAGCCTGGTCATGCAGCAATATTGGAGGAACTATATGAGACACACCCAGGGGTGGTCCGTATGAAGGCCTTAGCATGAGGCTATTTGTGGTGGCCCAGCATGACTCAGGATATTGAAAGATGGGTGCAGGGTTGCAATGCCTACAAAATGAATGCCACGAACCATCCTGCAGCCACGAATGCCATGAATGCCACGAAGCAGCTTTGCACCCGTGGGAGTTGCCAGCTAGACCATGGCAACTGCTCCATGTGGATTATGCAGGGCCTTTCCTGGGCCGAATGTTCCTGGTTGCTTCCGATGCATTTTCAAAACTTGTAGACATCAGGGTAGTGACGACTGCTACTGCAACAGCTACTATTGAATGTCTGATGGACCTTTTTGAAACCCATGATCTAGTCTAGTGGAACATCTGGTGTTGGATAATGGCACTTGTTTCACAGCGGCTGAATTTCTGGCCTTTTGCGCTC
Source organism: Myxine glutinosa (assembly GCF_964187855.1). Lineage (NCBI taxonomy): Eukaryota > Metazoa > Chordata > Myxini > Myxiniformes > Myxinidae > Myxine > Myxine glutinosa. The sequence continues at coordinate 54,841,969 of NC_136268.1, forward strand.
GAAATGGAGTTTCTCATTCTACGTTGGCTCCAGTCCGACCAGCTTCTAACGGCCTGACAGAAAGGATGGTACAGACCTTTAAACAGGCAATGAGAAAGATGACTGTGGAGAACGACAGTCTGAAGAACAAGTTGACCCGGTTTCAACTGAAGTATAGTGCAACCCCACACACACGGCGACGGGCCATAAACCGGCTGAATTGTTGTTCAATTGCAAGTTGACATTGCGCCCTGATTTGGTTCGCCCAAGAGTGAACGTGCGTGTAAATCAACCACAGGAGCATCAAAAGGAGTACTATGGTGGTACAGATCATGGTTTTGTTCCCCAAGATACTGTGTTTGCAAAGAACCATGGACAAAGGGATCCATGGCTGCAGGGTACAGTGACAAAGCAGACCGGACCAGTGTCATATCAGGTACATCTAGATGTGGTGGGCCTATACGCAGGCATATGGACCAGTTGCATCCTAGACCTGAGCCCTCAGAGTAGAGGAGCTCTCCCAGGCTTTCATGTACAGTTCTGGACCAGCAAGAGCCTGTGGTGAAGTCGGGTGGGGGCATTAGTGATGAGAGGTCAACTACAGGGTTGGAGTAATTGGAAAGAGACAACCAACCCTCTTGCAGATTCAAGGGATGGGCTACGTCGTTCAGGCCGTCAGGTTAAACACCCGACATACTTGAAAGATTATGATTGTACCTGATGCTATACAATGTTTTGATCTTAGGTTGGAGGAGTGTGAGATATTGTTATTAGTTAATTATGTTAATTTGCTTTATTGTGATATCTGAAGTTATAAAAATATACATCCGTATCCGGAAGGGTGGAGCTTAGCGAGCGCGCCATGCCGGAAATGGAGATGCTTGTTGTGATTATTGCTGCCTGCTGAATGACTTTTGTTTTCGCTTTCAATAATCCTTTATTGATGAACTTCAAAAAGTGATACTGGATCCTGGGACTTTACACAAATGGTGGCCATTTTGAAATCCAAAATGGCCGACATTTTGGGCTCCCAAAAAATTGTTATCAAGTGGTTTTGGATTTGTATATGACAGTATTTCCTGAAAATTACAAAGATTATACCCAACAATGCATATGGATTCAAGAACCTTACAGACTAGTACAAATCAATTGCAAAACATGGATTATTCCATCAAAATTAATATTATTGGGTTAGTAGATAGGAGCCTGTCAGTTGTGATAGTCGTATTCGAGAGATTGTGGTTTGACATCCAGAAATATTATTAGGTTATATTTGTTATGCAATCTAGTGTCAGTATGGAGTCATTTTCCTAGATGTTTAAAATCGCTGCAAGATACAGACAAAAAACCTGAAAGAATAGTAATATAAGCCATGATAAAGTAGTATGTTCCTGACAAAAGTTGTTACTCTCTCTGAAAATGTGTCATAGAGATACAGAGTAGTTGAAAAAAAGAGTGAAGGTTAATAATAATAAAACAAACATTCAAAACCTTTCAGCAGTGCAGCCACGTGACAAAGCAAGTATCTAAGTGATCATAAATGTAGGTGCAGGCACTTTCAGCAAAGCCCAAATTTAGCCAGCAAGCAGAGTCTCTTCATATTTGGTACCACAAAAATACTTACAAAGGTCAAAGCAAGTTGTCCTGAAAAATGGCAGATGTTTTTCCTCATGTTGTTTGAATTATATAGCCCAATGCTCTCCTTGGCTCCAATCCTCCATCTGGGCTGGCAGGTGAACCTAAAGGTGTGTCCACTCCCCTCTGAGTTGTCGATCGTGGGTTTGAATCTCAGCCCAGCTATAAACTGTTCATCAATGTGTGTGCTGGTCCTCGGCTTGACATTAAACTGGGTGTCCCTTCTGCCAGCATTAGCTGGTGGACATTAAACATCCCGTGGTATCCTTTGCAAGGAATGGTGATCATGGTGTCCTATGTGTGCCATTGCAGGCACCCTGGCCAAATTCCAACTTCCTGCTGTAACATACAGGGGGTACTACAACAGCTGTGTTCCTCCAATAACTAATACTAACCTGCAGTCCGCCCCCCCCCCCCCCCACCCCCAAATCTGAATCATGAATTTCATTTGAAAGACACAGGGTTTCCATGAGTAGCCAGAAACCTCAATAGGTGAAATGTTTAACTGTTGCACAAAATTCAAGCTTTCAGAGCAAGGCAAATTAACAAACTTTTTATTAACAAAAAAAGTTAACAAAACCTTTTATACAAGATAATGCAAAAACTTAAAAATAGAGTAAATTAAGAAGCAAAATATGTCAGTTTTTTGTTTTGTATACCCAGTTAAGGCTCGTGGAAGAGCTAGAACACAGAATGGATCAGGACAGAACAGCATAAAGAGGGGATGGGGGGCACCAACAGCAGGGTTGAAGGACAATAGGAGACTTGGACAAATAAGGGATGTGGGGATGAAAGAGAGGGGCAGTAGGTGATGCATGGGGTGGAAAAGCTGGATACAGAATCAAACTCTCAGGAAGGACATACTGCAGATTTGGAAAGAGGTGGGCTTGGGGGAGAGGATTTACAAGGGGCAGATGGGGGATGAGATCTTGAGATAGTGGTGGAAAGTGTAAAAGTTGGTTCCAGAGGTGCGGAAAAATAGGAACAAACGAGTGGAGGTGAACGGTGATTCTCGATTCTTGTCGTTTATCAGAAAGGGGTTGCTGCTGGACTGCGTGCACCCTGCAGAAACTTTGGTGAGGGTAGGGCAGAGCACGGAGAGGGCAAAGGGTGCAACACCCGAAAGGAAGTGGAAGAAGACAGAGAGACCACCGACTTGTCTGGGATGGAAAAGTGATAGGCCCAGAGACTCAGCTTCATCGTGGGAGATCCCAATGATATTGAAGGCCTTGGTTTCTATGGTGTCAAGCTGTTACTGTCTTTGGACAATGAGTAGAAGCCTCAAACTCTGGGGTTCAGAGAATGTTCATTTTTGAGAGTGGAGTAAAAAAAAGAAAAATTCAGGTCAGTTTTATGAGTATGTATCAGTGTTTCCTTTCAACATTGATTAGTTAGCTCATCCGCCCATGCAGTGGAAAATGGGGTTTTGTGATAGTGTGCGCGTGTGTGTGTGTGTGTGCATGTGTGTGTGTGTGTGTCTGTGTCTGTGCGAACGTGTGTGTGTGTCCCCATGTGTGTGTTTCCGTGTGTGTATGTGTGTCCGTGTGTGTGTATGTGTGTCTGTATTTGTGTGAGTGTGTGTGTGTGTGTGTTTGTCTGTGTGTGTGTGTGTGTGTGTGTGTTTGTCTGTGTGTGTGTGTGTTTGTCTGTGTGTGTGTGTGTTTGTATGTGTGTGTGTGTGTGTTTGTCTATGTGTGTGTTTGTCTGTGTGTGTCCATCTGTGTGTGTATGTGTGTCTGTATTTGTGTGAGTGTGTGTGTTTGTCTGTGTGTGTGTGTGTGTGTGTGTTTGTCTGTGTGTGTGTGTGTTTGTCTGTGTGTGTGTGTGTTTGTCTGTGTGTGTGTGTGTTTGTATGTGTGTGTGTGTGTGTTTGTCTGTGTGTGTGTTTGTCTGTGTGTGTCCATCTGTGTGTGTATGTGTGTCTGTATTTGTGTGAGTGTGTGTGTGTGTTTGTCTGTGTGTGTCTATCTGTGGGTGTTCGTCTGTGTGTGTGTGTGTGTGTGTGTGTGTGTGTGTGTGTGTGTGTGTGTGTGTGTATGCGTGTTTGTAAAGGTCATGAATTTTTTTTTACCATTTTAGCTGTTATCAGCAAATTTTCCACAACCCTTTATTATGAGAATGTGGAGTACAATTATTAATGAAGTTTTCTTTTTATTTTTTAAAGCTGTTTTCGTCAACTTTAGTTTGATTAACAAGTGGATGTGGATGGGCTTTGCATGTTGGAATACTTTGTAGTTATTATTGTATTCCTCATTTATCAACAACTAAAGTTATTTGATGACTATGCCAGACGTCGAGGCAATCATTTTTTCACTTTGTCAATATGGATAGTCAGGCCCCGAGCAATGTGAATCTTTTCCTTCATTTCGGATCTACCTTGCTTCCAAATACCGATTCATGGCAAATGATCGAGTTATCCGCTGGCGAAGTTAAAACAGGCAGGCAAGAACTCAGTGCAGTTGCATTGCTTCATGATGTGATTTGGGATTTCAACTATAGATTTTAATGCATAAAGATTTGTTTGGTCCTTTGGGAAAATCATTTCAGTTATGCAATCAAGCAGTGTTGCTTATGCTTTCTCCTTTTAGGGAGCATTTAACAGTTCAAAACAACAATGGCGAAGCAGTTGGGAATTGCCAATGTGATGAGGTTTCAACAAAATATAGAAAAGCTAAATTATGTATCAAGATATTCGTTTCAAACTTCCTGGTTTTGAATTGCTGTTAATTGACAAAGCGGCATCCACGAATGGGGATCTATTTGCATATATTTTGTCATAATGTGCAATGGCTCCAAGGATGTTTCTGACTCTAAGGACAATTTTAAAATCAATTCAGGCAGCCTTTAAGAAAGCAAATTGCATTTGAAGCATACGTGTTCTACATATTTTGTACATATTTTGTACATATTTGTACATATTTTGTTCATACATATTTTGCATACGTGATACATAATTTAGCTACTGGGGATATGCTTACACATTGTAAGCAATAACAAACCGTGCTTCGTACGTAGGTACATAATAAATAGAAGCTCGAAGATTATAGGCAAGCATCACCGACCTGCTGCTAGATATCTTTCTTTTTTCTTTTTTACAGACGCTTTTACTGTTTTTTAACGTAAATTTTCATTGGGTTTTTATTTCACAGCTTGCAGATACAGAAATGACAATTTTCAAATGCTAGATATCGATTGAGGTTTTTGTGGGGTTTTATGGATGCGCTTACAGTTGTTTACATGACATGCTAATTAGGTAGGGTTTAAAGATAATTTTCCCAGTGTGTGCTTCCCCCTGTGATCAATCCCCTATGTTTTTAAGGCTGGCCATCAAAAATCACCTCCATTAACCAACAACCATCAACGCAGACAGTGCCGAATATTCACCTGCGGGCTAAACCCCGCCCCTCCACGCTCGACAGGACCCGAACATTTGTCGATCGACAATTAAACTCCACCTCTAAAAGTTTGTAACTGACAGGCAACTAAACCCCGCCCATCAACCAAGTAAGGAAAAGGCCATGCCCCGAGCTTTTGTGATTGGTCGTATGATGTCATAGAGCGAGAAGTTTCGAGCATTGCAGAGGAAGAAGAATCTCTCTCTTGATTTTTTTTGTGCTTGCTGAACAAGAAACTTGCCATTGTTGGTGCGTTTGGTGCACTGGGATTTGTATGCGCTTCTGAAGGAAATGAGGAACTCTTGGCTGCGTGGGCAGAATTGCGAGGGAGGAAGAAGAACGCGTGGCTCTCTCAGTCTTTTGCTCTCTCGTTTGTCCTGGTTGCGCCGGCGGACGGCTGCTTCACGCCCGTGGCCGCTGGTGGACTGAATTTTGGAGCCTTTGTGCCACTTGGAATAAATGTGGAAGGAGGTGTGGTTGATCTGTGGTGCCCTTCGGGGAAGCTGTGGCCGCGCTGTTCTTTCTAGCGAGGAGTGAGAGAGGAGGACGTCTTGCTGCCGCTTCGTGACTAGGGGTGCTCGCGTGGTTGACTGGAGCCATTGTGGACACGTCGACGCTCAATCCTTTCGCCGACCGACCGGAACCGTTCAACGACCACCAAGCGTCCAAAAGTCTTCGTTGAGGCTGGAGCTGAGTGTCGGTCGATTAAGTCACTGGCAAAACGACAATATTATATTATATATATATATATATATATATATCAAGACAACACAGACACTGCACAGATATAAATATAGATTTCAAAACACGTGCGTCACGTGGTCACAAGCGTGCCTCACTGACCGGGTCCTCAGCATCATCCCGTTTCGGCCCTTCAACCTCGATATGGTCATATATATATATATATATATATATATATATATATATATATGCAATTATACATACATACATACATACATACATACACACACACACACACACACACACACACACACACCCCACACACACACACACACACACACCAAACAATAAAATTAAATGTATTGAATAGGAACACCTGTGTCAAGCAGAATTCGGGGATTTTGATCAAAAGTGAATCACTTTCACTTGCAATCAGAAAAGAAAATGGTGAAATTCACAATAAGTATCAAGGGCACTGGTGTGAAGGAAGCACTTGCTATGCTCTGAAAGCACAATCACAATCAATGTCACAGAGTCTCCCTGCTGCTTTCATTACCTGCACGCCGACTATTAGTCAACTCTGATTGCAGACAGGATGGTTGCCTTGGTCCAGATGTGGTCTTTGGTGCTTCAGGCAGGCCTTGTGAAATCGTTTTAAACATGGTGATGTGGAACTGAATCAGTGTAGATGCTCTGCTATCTTACTAGTTCTTGAAGAAGTTACATCTCACCAACCTCTTCTTTTCATCAATGTGCCCCACATTTTCATCAGAAGGCCCTGACCAATAGAAAACACCTGCCACATGTCCATCCCTTAGAGTTAATGTGGCTTCTGAATTGCAGCAGGGAAAGTAGAAATTAAAGTTAAATTGCAACTTCAGGCTTTGTGTAACATCAATATATATGCCATTCCATGGTGGGGTTGGGGGGGAATTGCCACAACGTTTATAAAGCCTGTATATTGTTACAGACACGACTTTGATGTTATGGTGGGCCGAGCGGAATGGCCGCCGTGTCCGCACAAGTTACCCGATTATACTCGAACCTTGGCCGAGTCGCGCTACGCTAGATCAATGAAGGAAAAGACACAACGGCTGGATTAAAATGACACGACACCAAGGGTTCAGTTCTCAAGACCTCCGGAGGAGGTTATATTAGGGCGGAAGGTCAGATTACAACGACAAGAGGGACAGCATAGAAAGGCAGGCACTTAGACACACTCTTATATTAGCCCCGACAGACGACAGATAAACGGGACAAAACTGACTCACACGGGGATTGATGGCAAGGAAAGCGGGTAGTCGATGGCTCAAGGTGCACTCTTGGCTCAAGGACAGAATCGACCCGGTCCGGTCCAGAGATGCAGTAGGTCTCACTGAGCGCTCGGAGGTGGTGACTGGCTCTTCTTCAAGCTGGGGGCGCATCTGACCTCACATCCGGTAAGTCGCCGCGTATATCCGGCGGGGAGTGACACGCCCTCGGCTCGTTAGCTCCGCCCCAGATGGAATCGGCCCGTTGCTTCTCATTGGGTGCGTGCGGGGGGGGTTACCGGCTCCGCCCTTGACGAGGGGCTGACAGGGAGCCCCTTCGTGGTAACCCCGTCGGAGCGCATGGTCAATGGCGGCTAACCGAGCCGGTGTGAGGACGCACACTCCCCCGCGCCGCGCCGCCCCCATTCTCCTCTGTTGTTGTAGTTGTAGTTGTTGTTGTTGTTGTTTCATGGGGAAGATGGGAGGAGGTAAGGGGAGGTCCTAAACTCACTACTGGTGCCATACGATCACATTCTGGTGCAACGAAGAGTCAGAATTAATGGAAACGAGTCCTTAACTGACATAGACTAAGAATAACTAGCAAGATGTCCTATAGTTGTCTACGTGAGATGCGGTGAACCTGGGCACGACATTTAATGGGGGAAAAAAGGGGAAGGTCGGTTCTACAGAGTGTTATTTACAGGCAATACTAGGGAATGGGGGATTGGGGATAGTTGGGGAGTATTGGGGAAATAGGGGAGTATTTACAAGCGGATATTGAGGCCAAATGCCATATCCGCAACAATATTAACTGAATGACAGCGTCACAGCCACCACTATTTCAGCAGTATACACATACAGTGCATTCAGAAAGTATTCAGACCCCTTCACTTGTCTCACATTTTGTTATGTTGCAGCCTTATGCTGAAATCGTTTAAATTCATTTTTTCCCTCATCAATCTACACTCAATACCCCATAATGACAAAGAGAAAACAGGATTTTAGAAAGTTTTGCAAATTTATTAAAAATAAAAAACTGAAATATCACATTGACATAAGTATTCATACCCTTTGCTATGACACTTGAAATTTAGCTCAAGTGCCTCCCATTTCTCTTGATCATCTTTGAGATGTTTCTACACTTTTTGTTTCTTTTTTTTGTATACTGAATCGAGGCTCGTGAAAGAGCTAACATTTAACATAAAGCTAACATAAAGAGCCACTTTGATTGGAGTCCACCTGTGGTAAATTCAATTGATTGGACATGATTTGGAAAGGCACACACCTGTCTATATAAGGTCTCACAGCTGACAATGCATATCAGAGCAAAAACCAAGCCATGAGGTCAAAGGAACTGCCTGCAGAGCTCAGAGACAGGATTGTGTCGAGGCACAGATCTGGGGAAGCCTACAAAAAAAATTCTGCTGCAGTGAAGGTTCCCAAGAGCACAGTGGCCTCCATAATTCTTAAATGGAAGAAGTTTGGAACAACCAGGACTACCTAGAGCTGGCCGCCCAGCCAAACTGAGCAATCGGGGGAGAAGGGCCTTGGTAAGAGGTGACCAAGAACCCGATGGTCACTCTGGCTGAGCTTCAGAGATCCTGTGTGGAGATGGGAGAAACTTCCAGAAGGACAACCATCACTGCAACACTCCACCGATCTGGGCTTTATGGCAGAGTGGCCAGACCGAAGCCTCTCCTCAGTGAAAGACACATGAAAGCCGACTTGGAGTTTGCAAAAAAGCACCTAAAGGACTCTCAGACTGTGAGAAACAAGATTCTGTGGTCTGATGAAACCAAGATGCAACTGTTTCGCTTCCGTCTGTTCACTCTGCCATAAAGCCCAGATCAGTGGGGTGTTGCAGTGATGGTTGTCCTTCTGGAAGTTTCTCCCATCTCCACACAGAATCTCTGGAGCTCAGCCAGAGTGGCTATCGGGTTCTTGGTCACCTCTCTTACCAAGGCCCTTCTCCCCCAATTGCTCAGTTTGGCCGGGCGGCCAGCTCTCGGAAGAGTCCTGGTTGTTCCAAACTTCTTCCATTTAAGAATTATGGAGGCCACTGTGCTCTTGGGAACCTTCAATGCAGCAGAAATTTGTTTGTAGGCTTCCCCAGATCTGTGCCTCGACACAATCCTGTCTCTGAGCTCTGCAGGCAGTTCCTTCGACCTCATGGCTTGGTTTTTGCTCTGATATGCATTGTCAGCTGTGAGACCTTGTATAGACAGGTGTGTGCCTTTCCAAATCATGTCCAATCAATTGAATTTACCACAGGTGGACTCCAATCAACGTGTAGAAACATCTCAAAGATGATCAACAGAAATGGGATGCACCTAAGGTAAATTTGAAGTGTCATAGCAAAGGGTATGAATACTTATGTCAATGTGATATTTCAGTTTTTTCTTTTTAATAAATTTGCAAAACTTTCTAAAATCCTGTTTTCTCTTTGTCATTATGGGGTATTGAGTGTAGATTGATGAGGGAAAAAATGAATTTAAACGATTTCAGCATAAGGCTGCAACATAACAAAATGTGAAAAAGGTGAAGGGGTCTGAATACTTTCTGAATGCACTGTACATTTTCAAGACTGCAGAAATTGCATTTCTATATATAGGCGGCGTAGTGGGGCTGTAGTAGAAGCAAGCCGTGGCAGGAAACGGAGGTAATATGTGGCCATACCCAGGAAGGATGCCAGTTGAGATACTGACTGTGGTTCTGGGAGGGTATGGATGGCGTCAACATGTGATAAGATAGGAATGATTCCTTGCTCTGAGAGCTTGTACCCCACAAACTCTATCTCTGGAACCCCGAGGAGGCATTTCGCAGCGTTGAGTGTGAGGTTATGGGCAGATATCTGATGAAGAACCTGTTGTAGTCGAGCATCATGTTGAGGCTGGGTGGCACCATGCACCACAATATCATCCAAGTCGATTGACACCCCAGGTATACCGGCTAGGAGAAGAGATATTATTTTCTGAAAACAGCTAGGAGCCGAGCACAGGCCGAAAGGCATGCGCTTGTAACGGAAAACCCCCATGTGCGTGACAAAGGCTGTGAGGTCTCTGCTGACTGTTGCCTGGGGCACTTGTAAGTAACATTGCTTTAAATCCAGTTTGCTGAAAACAGTGGAGCCATGGAAATGTGTGGTGAGTTCTTCAGCGGTGGGTAGGGGATATTGATCCAGAATGATGGCTTTGTTGACTGCCCAGAGGTCTACACACAGTCGCAGCTCCCCAGATTTTTTCGTGCAACGACCAGGTTTGAAATCCAAGGGGACGCCTTGATGGGTTCGGTGACAGCGTCACAGAGACGCTGTAGTTCAGCCATGACCTGGTCCTAGAGGGACAGAGGCACCCTCCGCAGGGGTTGAATGACTGGTGCAACAGCAGAGTTAACTGTAGGCTGGTGTACAAAGTCAGAGATGCACCCCAGGCCTGAAAACAATGCGGGAATCATGTGTTGCCAGGTGGCCGTGACCTGTAGGACGTCTGCGCCACAGGAATCAGCCAGCCGAAAGTGAAGACTGTGGAATAAGTCCAGCCCTATCAGATTGGCACCTGTTGTGGTGATGTAGAAAACTGAAGAAGCAGCAGTGTGGTTTTTGTACCACACTGGTAGGCTGACCATGCCCAGAACAGTAATGTTGGTATTGGCATAACCCGACAGAGCCACTGAAATTTATTTCAGAGGAATGCGCGAAAGAAATTGTCATAAGTTGCCTTATTCAGAATTGAAACTTTGGGGCCTCTATCAACCAGAAGCAGAATTAAAATGTCATTCACATAACATCCACAGGTTTTGAATGAACCGGCTGGGACACCGAGTTGATTGCGACTTGTGATAACATTGCTGTGTCTGATGCGGTAGCCGGTAGGACGGGTGAAGAGCGGCACCACCGGGCAAAGTAGTGCAGTTTTTGGCAATTCCTACAGCGTTGGCCATTTGCACGGCACTCCGGGGACCGGGCTGCATGTTTGAATGATCCACAGTTCGTGCAACGCCGGGAGGTATTTTCTACTTTTTGGACAGGCACTTGTGCTGTAGTATCCAAAGATGGTGAGGTGGAGGTGTCTGCCAGTGCTAAAGCTGCTTCAATTTGCTTTGTGATATCCACTGCTTTCCCCAATGATAAATAATCAGATTCTAACAACAGGTGCTCCCTCAGCTGCACACAAGACGTTTTTTCAATGAGCTGATCCATTATTAACTCGCCCTGCAGTGCTCCAATTTGCAGTGCTGTACTAGCTCTCTCAGTGCAGACACGTATTGGATCATGGACTCACCCGGCCGCTGAGATCGCTGACTAAACTGAAAGAGATTGAGGAGAAGACTCTGCCGAGGCCTGAAATGTGCAGAAAGTGCATCCACAGCTGCTTGGAACGTGTCGTTTGCCAGTTCCAAAGTAGAGAAAATCCGCTGGCCTTCCGAACCCAAGTAGTGTATAAGAATGGCTCGCTTACGTGGAGCCGCTGTGTCTTGTAAATCCAGCGCAATTAAGTAAGTTTCGAATGACTGATACCATCGCCGCTACAAGTTGTACTGTGGGCTCGCCTGGGACCGGCAGGAACATTGCAGGTGAAGGTAACGAAATATCAGCCATCTTGGTCACCAAATGTTGTATCCAGCGCTCACATGAAACATACTTGCTTGTAACATCAACGGTTTAATCAGTAACTTGCAACATGGCACAGCAGCCATTAGGCCACAAAAAGCCCAAGTCCTCTGAGCTCCTCCCACTCTGCAAAACCAACCGTCACTTCCGTTTCCCATGACGTCACTGCCGTTTTCCCAACATATGAATTATAACGTGTGAATTCCCAACATGAATTACATGCGAATTACAGCATGTGAATTCCAAACATAACATATGCGAGGAACATACCTTGAAGCTGCCATTAACCAGTGGGGTATTCCCGCTGACGCGATACATTAAATTGTGGCCAATACATTCATGAGAAGGTGGCAGAAATCCCATTTGCTGCATGACCTCCTCATCTTGATCAGATGAACGAGTAGTAACCAACCAATGGATCTCAGAATGGATAACAGACCTGACATGGATAACAGACATGGATAACATATGTTATGTGTCTGTTTCTGACATGGATAACAGACCCAAACAGCAGGATTTCAGAGGAAACTGCACCAATCCTCAGATCTGCATGCTCAGTGAAGCTGCCATTAACCAGTGGGGTATCTAGAGTATTTCACCCTTTGCTACGACACTATTTCACCCATCTACAGAAACAAGAAAGCACATGCTACTAAGTAGAACTAGAACGGCACTCGGTAAAGAGCAAACTTCTGTTTGGCTGAAAAGTTTGTTTTGAATCTCACTGATAGGCCGGATCTGGATCCGGACCTGAACCAAAAATCTAATTGGCTTGTTCTTGTCACCTAACTAACTCGTCCACCAAGTTTTGGCATAATCCATCCACAACTTTTTGAAATATCAAGCTAAATATTGTTTTTGGCCCGATCACTCAATGGTGAAGAATCACTTGAAAAAAATCTTATATCCAAATCAGTATTTGAATGTTCGCCAGAATTGAATTGTTTCGTCCATGTCACACACCCAACCTGTCCACCACGTTTCGTCTAAATCCGTCCATAACTTTGAGATATCGTGCTGCTGTATATATTGGTTTTATCCCTATCACTCAATTGTGACAAATCACTTAAAAATAAATTGTCTGATTCGGATCCGGATTCCAATCTTCACCAAATTAAAGTAATTATTCCTTGTCACACACCCATTCTGACCACCAAATATTGTCCGAATCTGTTCACAACCTTTTTTAAAATATCATGCTATATATCGGGTTGTTGTTTTTTCCCCTCTCTCTCAATGATGAAGAATCACTTCCACAATTCTAAGATCCAGATCCAGATCTTCACCAAAATCTTATCATTTAGTCTGTGTCGCAAATCCAACATCTCTCCCAAACTTTGTCCGAATCTGTGAACAACTTTTTGAAATATCATGCTATATATCGGGTTGTTGTTGTCTTTTCCCCTATCTCTCAATGGTGAAGAATCACTTCGAGAATTCTGAGATACAGATCCAGATCTTCACCAAAATCTTACCATTTAGTCAGTGTCGCAAACCCAACATCTCTCCCAAACTTTGTCCGAATCTGTTAACAACTTTTTGAAATATCATGCTATATATCGGGTTGTTGTTGTCTTTTCCCCTATCTCTCAATGGTGAAGAATCACTTCGAGAATTCTGAGATACAGATCCAGATCTTCACCAAAATCTTACCATTTAGTCTGTGTCGCAAACCCAACATCTCTCCCAAACTTTGTCCGAATCTGTTCACAACTTTTTGAAATATCATGCTATATTTCGGGTTGTTGTTTTTTCGCCCGATCTCTCACTGGTGAAGAATCACTTCGAGAATTCTAAGATACAGATCCAGATCTTCACCAAAATCTTATCATTTAGTCTGTGTCGCAAACCCAACATCTCTCCCAAACTCTGTCCGAATCTGTTCACAACCTTTTGAAATATCATGCTATATAGCGGGTTGTTGTTGTTTTTTGCCCTATCTCTCAATGGTGAAGAATCACTTCGAGAACTCTAAGATACAGATCCAGATCTTCCCCAAAATCTTATCATTTAGTCTGTGTCGCAAATCCAACATCTCTCCCAAACTTTGTCCGAATCTGTTCACAACTTTTTGAAATATCATGATATATATCAGGTTGTTGTTGTTTTTTTTGCCCTATCTCTCAATGGTGAAGAATCACTTCGAGAACTCTAAGATACAGATCCAGATCTTCCCCAAAATCTTATCATTTAGTCTGTGTCGCAAATCCAACATCTCTCCCAAACTTTGTCCGAATCTGTGAACAACTTTTTGAAATATCATGCTATATATCGGGTTGTTGTTGTCTTTTCCCCTATCTCTCAATGGTGAAGAATCACTTCGAGAATTCTGAGATACAGATCCAGATCTTCACCAAAATCTTACCATTTAGTCAGTGTCGCAAACCCAACATCTCTCCCAAACTTTGTCCGAATCTGTTCACAACTTTTTGAAATATCATGATATATATCAGGTTGTTGTTGTTTTTTTTGCCCTATCTCTCAATGGTGAAGAATCACTTCGAGAATTCTAAGATACAGATCCAGATCTTCACCAAAATCTTATCATTTAGTCTGTGTCGCAAACCCAACATCTCTCCCAAACTTTGTCCGAATCTGTTCACAACTTTTTGAAATATCATGCGATATAGCGGGTTGTTGTTTTTTTGCCCTATCTCTCAATGGTGAAGAATCACTTCGAGAATTCTAACATACAGATCCAGATCTTCACCAAAATCGTATCATTTAGTCTGTGTCGCAAACCCAACATCTCTCCCAAACTTTGTCCGAATCTGTGAACAACTTTTTGAAATATCATGCTATATATCGGGTTGTTGTTGTCTTTTCCCCTATCTCTCAATGGTGAAGAATCACTTCGAGAATTCTGAGATACAGATCCAGATCTTCACCAAAATCTTACCATTTAGTCAGTGTCGCAAACCCAACATCTCTCCCAAACTTTGTCCGAATCTGTTCACAACTTTTTGAAATATCATGATATATATCAGGTTGTTGTTGTTTTTTTTGCCCTATCTCTCAATGGTGAAGAATCACTTCGAGAATTCTAAGATACAGATCCAGATCTTCACCAAAATCTTATCATTTAGTCTGTGTCGCAAACCCAACATCTCTCCCAAACTTTGTCCGAATCTGTTCACAACTTTTTGAAATATCATGCGATATAGCGGGTTGTTGTTTTTTTGCCCTATCTCTCAATGGTGAAGAATCACTTCGAGAATTCTAACATACAGATCCAGATCTTCACCAAAATCGTATCATTTAGTCTGTGTCGCAAACCCAACATCTCTCCCAAACTTTGTCCGAATCTGTTCACAACTTTTTGAGATATCCTGTTCACGATCAAACAGACAGACAAACGGGTAGAAACATAACCTCTACCCACTTTCGGTGGCAGAGGTAACAGTATGAAGAAGAATGTGACATCCAGATTTCCACCAGACCCCGACTTCGTCTCCGTCTCTTTTCATATTTGAAGAATCAATATTATCAAGTGTGTGTTTTGAGAGCAGCAGTGCAGCAAAAACCCTGACCCCCCTCCTTCACCATTGCAGCATGGCTGGATAAAGGACCTCCGGACTCCGGTACAGTCGTTCCTGTCATCCACTCCAAACCCATGACGCCTGAAGATCTCTCGGTTATTTTTCCAGGTGAACAGGACGCCTCCCACAGAGACGACAGCAGAATAGATACTGAGTTTTCTGCTCATTCAGATGACAGTAAAGTAGAGGAAACTGATGAGTGAACAGTGACCACTCCGATAAAATTATAGTTACTGACAAATTAATAAGTCCTTTGGGATGCCAATAAATGATTAAATTCAGTATTTCCGAATGCCTATGTGTGTTGTAAGTATAAAAGGTGAATTTAAAATGATTAAACCCCCCCCCAAGTAGACACCTTGAGCAACTCTGGGTGAAATGGTTAGAAATGTGAAATATTCTCAATGGCGGCCATTTTGGAAAGCGCCTCCTAGCGGCCATTCCCCATCATTTCAGGAAGTGTGTTGGAGCTCCTTTTAAAGATAACGTCCCAAGGTACCTAAATCCACCTTCAAGCTTAATATTCCGAGAGATAGTCGCGGGGTCAGTCACAGAAAGGTAAACCCACTATACAGATGCTTCATATTTTTGGTGAGAACGAAAACTTTTGATACGGTATCATAAGCTCACCAGCAAATTAGATATTTTCATCCAGCAGCACAAATGGATTTTATGAGATATTTTAAATTTACACAAAAAAATAAGAAGTTAAGACCTTGTACACAAAAAAATTAATTTAATTAAACAGCAACAGCCTTTATGACGTGGGCAATTAAATGATGTCATCATCTTACTGATACGCATCACAAGCATCCTGTTTGCAGAGAAACATAATGTCCCACGGAGAGACTCATCTCAAGACATAAAATATAATTATAAACTTGAGCTGATGTCGCCTCCATTAAAAACTTTAATTCCCGATGTAGACGCTTTGGGGTGTCTTGAATATGTCGGTTTGCCTACCGCAGCAGTCGTGAAAGGACTTGCCAGGTTCTGACAGGGTCCAGCCTCTGGAACAGGGCGATAATGAGTGAGAGGGATCCAGAACAGCAGGTGGCAGCATTTGTAATTGCTGTGAAAGGATTGCTTTTCATCGCGTTCAACACGTGCTCCATTTTGGATCTTACACCTGCAATTTACACTGGCCTCACTACATGGGTTATTCAGTCAGTGGCAAGTCCTTCACCCAATTCTCTTGTCTTCATCTTCTTAGTCTCCTATTACAAACTTTGAGAGCGGTTGATAAAAAGGTGTAAAAAAATTATTATGCAAAAGTCGGGATGGAAATGCAAAATAGTAAGAAAACAAGGTAGCGATGGGAGCATCAAAATATGCAAGATCCATCCCTACATATTCACCTCCACCACCGAAGGTGGATGTAAGTCATGTTTTCACCCCTGCTTGTTACTTGGGCAAAAAAAATTTTTGGACAAGTATGTTGATCACTCCGGTTTGTGTGTTCGTGTGTGTGTTTGTCTGTATGTTTGTCTGTACGCTCATTTATACTTGCCTACAGGTGAAACCAATCTTCATGAAACTTCACCAAATGGTAGAGCTGGTGGTCCGACAGAATCCCTTTTTTTTTTTTTTTAGGTCAAAAGGCCAACATAGGCCAAAGGTCAACCACTTTTCTTCTAATTTCTAAAATCCTCAATTTTCATCCGATTGACTTGAAATTTGAATAGGATTTGCATATCAGCTAATTGAATTTAACCTACAACTGTTTTTGAGGTCAACATAGGCTAAAAGGTCAACATAGGCCAAAGGTCAACAACTATTTCAACTTTCTAAAATCCTCAATTTCCATCAGATTGACTTGAAATCTGAATATGACTTGCATATCAGCTTAATGAAACCAACCACCAACTATTTTTGAGGTCAACATAGGCCAAAAGGTCAACATAGGCCAAATTTCTAAAATCCTCAATTTTCATCGGATTAACTTAATTTAAAGACGATTTGCATATCAGGTCACATAATTCAACCACCAATTATTTGTGAGGTCAAAAGGATGCTCAACAGAGTGCCATTCTACCTTTGTTTTCTTTTGCCAAGTGTCGCTCTATGCGTGATTTTTCATTTGTTACTTGCCGGAAAAATTTTCCGGCAAGTATGTTGATCTGTTCGTTTGTTTGTCTGTCTGTCTGTTTGTCTGTCTGTTTGTCTGTCTGTTTGTCTGTTTGCAGCACTGCGTCTACACCGTTGCACGGAGAATCGCCAAACTTTGCACACATAATGGTCTTGCCCTCTAATATACTGTGCCTCAATGATGACGTCATCGGTGACGTGGTTCGGCCGCCATCTTGGAAAAACCGAATAAATTTGCACCTCTATATCTCCGAAAGTACTGAACAGAAAAAATTGAGACATGGCTCATTGTAAAGAACTCTCCATGGGGAATAAAATATGTTAATGATGACGTCATATGTCACGTGGTCGGCCGCCATCTTGGAAAAACGGCAAAAATTTGCACCACTATATCTCCAAAAGTGCTGAACAGAAAAAATTGAGACATGGCTCATTGTAAAGAACTCTCCATGGGGAATAAAATATGTTAATGATGACGTCATCAGTCACGTGGTCGGCCGCCATCTTGGAAAAACCGAAAAACTTAGCACCTCCATATCTCCGAAAGTGCTGAATAGAAAAAATTGAGACATGGCTCATTGTAAAGAACTCTCCATGGGGAACAAAATATGTTAATGATGATGTCATCGGTCACGTGGTTCGGCCGCCATCTTGGAAAAACCGAAAAACTCTGCACCTCCACATCTCCAAAAGTCCTGAATAGAAAAAATTGAGGTATGGCTCATTGTAAAGAACTCTCCATGGGGAATAAAATATGTTAATGATGACGTCATCGGTCACGTGGTTCGGCCGCCCTATTTGTCCTAAATGGCCGATAAAAAAGTACATTCCGGCAAGTCCTCGGTCTCTGACCGATTTTTCATCTGTTTGTTTGTTAGTCGCAAAAACCGTAGATTTTTCACGTATATTGGTTGGTTGTGTGCACTATTGTCTGTTTGTTTGTCGGTATGTCAATCGCCTAAAGGTCACAATTTTAAACCGATCTTTTCACGAAACTTTAAAAAAAAAGGTAGAGTTGGACAGAAGCAAGAAGCATATTGATTTTGAGGTCAAAAGGTCAACATAGGTCAGATTTCTAAAATTGTCAATTTTCATCGGATTGACTTTAAATTTGAAGATAATTTGACATATCAGGCTACTGAAGTCAACAACCAATTATTTTGAGGTCAACATAGGCCAAAAGGTCAACAACTTATTTTAGGGATTTCGCATGTATCACGCTGTGCACATATTTGTGTATTTGTCTGTTTGTAAACAGGATATCTCAAAAAGTTGTGAATGGATTTGGCGAAAATTTGGTGGAGGAGTTGGGTGTGTGACAAGGACAAAATGTTTGAATTTTGGTGAAAATTTGAATCCGGATCCGGATGAGATAATTTTTTAATTGATTCTTCACCATTGATTGATAGGGCAAAAACTGATCTATAGCACGATATCTCAAAAAGTTGTGGACGGATTCGGACGAAACTTGGTGAACAGGTTGGGTGAGTGACAAGGATGAATGGGTTTGATTTTGGTGAAGATCTGAATCCGGATCTAGATTGGAGAAATTTTAATTTTTATAAGTGATTCTTTACAATTGAGTGATCAGGCCAAAAACAACATTTAGCATGATATCTCAAAAAGTTATGGAAGTATTGGGATGAAAGTTACTGTGACAAGTGTGACAAGGATGATGTGATTACATTTTGGGAAAGATGCGGGACCAGATCCTATAATTTTAAAGTAATTCTTCACCATTGAGACACAAGGTCAAAAACTATATATAGCATGACATTTAAAAAAGTTGTGGATGGGTATGACACAATTTGGTGGATGAGTTGGGTAATGACAAGAACAAAATCCAAGAACAAGTAAGCAGATTTTGGTTCACGTCCGAATGCAGATCCTGGCCAACAGTGGGATACAAACGTAAACTGGTCAGCCTGGCGGAGGTAGACTCTATGGACTCTACCTAGTGCCGTTCTAATTCTTCTTTCTGTTTCTCCTTGAGTTTGAAAGGTATCATGGTAGTTACTCACACCACGGCCATAGGCCGAACACTTATCATCACCGGTACTGTGCAGCATGGGTTGTACGGTATACGGTTCCGGCAATTTCACCACTCGCAGTTTGGAGTTATACAGTACATTATCTGGTGTATAACCTAAAGGTTTTCAGAGTCATACGTGCATGGAAGCTTGCTATGTTGCCCTGATGATGCCCTAACAATGGCTAAACCAATCGGTAACTGCATTTTCCATGCACTTGTGGTTGAGACAATATCTGAAAACACATCTTTATAAATTAGCGCTGTGTGATTGCTCTTGCGGAAGCTGACGACAGAAAGTGTGTTGTGATGGTGATGTCACGGCGTTTATCTCAGGTCTCAGGATGGATATATATATATATATATATATATATATATATATATATATATATATATATACCGCGCTTCACCAAATCAGTATATATATATATATATATATAATTATATATATATATATATATATGTATGTATATATATATATGTATGTATATATATATATATATATATATATATATATATATATATATATATATATATATATTGTTGCGGATATGGGATTTGCATCCATCCATATCCGCTTGTAAATATTCCCCTATTTCCTCAATACTTCCCAACTATCCCCAATCCCCCATTCCCTAGTCCCATTTTCTGTAAACAACACTCTGTAGACCCGACCTCCCCCTATTTCCCCCATTAAATGTCGTGCCCAGGTTCACCGCATCTCATGTAAGACAACTATAGGACATCTTGCTAGTTATTCTTAGTCTATGTCAGTTAAGGACTCGTTTCCATTAATTCTGACCCTTCGTTGCACCAGAATGTGATTGTATGGCACCGTTAGGAAGTTTAGGACCTCCCAATACCTCCCCGCAGCTCTTCCTCACGGTTCAGCAACAACAACAACAACAACAGCAACAACAGCAACGGCGGCGGCGTGCACAGGGAGTGCGCGTCCTCACTCCGGCTTGGTTGGTAGGGGGTGTTGGGAGGGCACGAGGCCTTCCCCACGAGCCGCCATCAAACATGTGCTCGACGGGGTTACCAAATAGGGGCTCCCTGTCAGCTCCTCGTCAAGGGCAGAGCCCGGTAACCCCTGCACCCAATGGAAGCGGCGGACCGGTCCCATCTGGGGCGGAGCCAACCAGCCGAGGGCGTGTCACTCCCCGTTGAGCATGCGCAGCCGAGGGAGTGGTGACGTGAGATGCGCGCTGAGCTTGAAGCAAGAGAGACGTCCCTTCCGAGCGCAGTGAGACCTCCCTGCATCTCTTGGACCGTGCTTGATCCTGTCCCCGAGCCAAGGTGCACCTTGTGCTATCGACTGCCTGTCCCTTCCTGCCATCAATCCCTGTGTAAGTCAGCCTTGTTCCGTTTGTCTGTGGTCTGTCTGGGATAAGATAAGACTGTAATTAAGTGCCTATCTCTTCTGTGCCTTTACCTCACTACCTTGTAATCTACCCCTTTTCTCCACCACTAATTATATCCTCCTCCGGAGGTCTTGAGAACTGTACCCCTTGCGTCGTTTCATTTATCCCAGTCGTTGTGTCCTTTCCAATCATTGATTTAGCGTAGCGCGATTTGGCCAACGTTCGGGTGGAATCGGGTGAGTTGGCGAAGAATCGGGGGAACTGTTAGGTCGCGGCAATACCACCGCTCGGTAAATAACATCTAATCCGCGATCCGTAACAATTGGTGTCGAGGAGTGAGATACGAGGCCCGAAGCGCGCTTAACGCGCTCAAAATTACAAGCAGTTGGAAATTGTTTTGTTTTTAAAGGAAAACCCGAATTTTGAAAGTCGCGCTATGGCAGATCAAGACGGCTGGGTTCCGGTAGGGGAGAGTGAGGCAGGGTCGATCCAGGACCAAATTGAGGGATAAGAGGAGAGCGAAGCAGTGAGGGCGGCAGGTTCGCAAAATGGCGTCCTCGAGCACGTGGGTGTAGCGGCACCAAATTTTGCCGCGCCCGTGACCGTAGCAGTACCAAATTGCGCTGCGCCCGTGGTCGCGGCAGCCGAGCCAGAGATGCCAGAGTACATGCGAGTCTTTATGATACAAATGATGGCAAAAATGGATGCTCAGGGGGAGCGATTGGAGGGCCAAATGAGGGCTGATAGTGAGCAAATGAGGGCTGATAGTGAGCGATTGGAGGGCCAAATGAGGGCTGATAGTGAGCAAATGAGGGCTGATAGTGAGCGATTGGGGGGCAGAATGGGGGACAAAATGGGAGAAATGGGGGAACGGCTAGAAGCTAAATTAGAGGGGTTAGACAATGGGATAGAAGGGGTGAAACATGGGTTAGCGGGGGTAGAAAACAGAATGGCCGCTCAAGAGAATCAAATGGAAGGGATGAAAAAGGGGTTAGAGGGGTTAGAAAACAGTATGGAAGGCAAATTGAGGGACATGAGGGACCAAGCGGAAAGGGAAATTTAAAAAATGGGGCAGCAGATAGAGGGGGTCAGAATGGGGGTAGAAACTAAATTGGATGCTCACAGGGAGGAAATGGAGCAGATGAGGGTGGCATCTGGGCAGGAGATGCAAGTGATGGGAGAAGAGATCAGAAGAGGTGTGAGTGAGGAGGTCGGAGGAGTGCGCGAGGAGGTGAGGCACTGTAAGGAGCGCATGGAGAAGGAGGTGAGAAAGGGGACTGTAAAATTGCAAGGTGGTATAGAGGAGTTGACGCTGGGAGTAGAACAACTGACAGTGGGACAAAAGGAGTTGGGGGCCAGGTAAAGAAGAACACAACGGTAATAGAGGGTTTAAAATCGACACAGAAGGAGATGAAAAAGGACGTCGGGGTAATTAAAAAAGAGTGTCAGACGGTACATGAGGACCTGACGAGGAAAATGAACAAGGTGGTAGAGGTGATGGAGGTTAAAGAGCGGGAGGTGCGGGAGCATATAGAAAAAAATAAGGTGGAGTTAGAGGAAGAACTTAAGGGGGCGCACGAGGAGATGAAGGAGGTGAAGCAGAAATTAGAAGAAGTGGAAGAAGGGGTGAGCGAAATTAAGAAGCGACGGAGAGAGGATAAGAAAGAGATAAAGGAGGAAGTTAAAGAATTGGTCCAAAGTCTGTGTTCGGATCGTGATGATGTGCTCATTAACCAGATGAGGGATTCGCAGGTGATGGAGGAGAAGCGAAGAGAAAGAGGACCCGGTGTAAGTGGTGACCAATATGGTCGTGCGTATGATGCGCCAGGTGATTTAATAAGCTTGGGGGTCGAGATGGACCCGGATGTTCGTGAGAGGCCAAGAGTGAGGTGTATGGCTGGTCCGGAGGGTATGGAACGAGGGTGCGAGCGAGAGGGTCCGGTGATGGGAGAGGTGCGAGGTGTGAGTGAGCAAGGTTGTGGTGGTATGGAATGGGTAGCGGGTTGCGGAAGTGTGACCCATGCATCAACACCAACAGGGGTAGTTTTTAGAGGGACAGGGGAGGCACGAGAGCCCCTTGGGGGTAATGTACTGTGGGGGCCCGGCCGGTTCGGCCCCGCGCTGACCCCGCAAGAGGCGACGCACGGGGTCCGGCAGGCGGGCAACGACTCGCATACGAGGTGGTCCCACAAGGTCCCACTCGCGCCGTATGACGGTGGGTAAGGGTGGCATCCCTGCCACCCTTCCCATGATTGGGAGCAAATGCGCTATAGATTATGTGGTTTATGGCAGTGAAAACTAGCCCGGGTGGGTTAGGATATTGTGTGTAGGGATCTAGCGAAGATGACATTAGGCAACGTTAAGATTAGTTAGTGACAAGGATACCTGTAGAGGGGACGCAGGTAGATTAGTGTGGATGATAATGACGAGGGAGCGCAATAGTTTAAAGGGACGACTGGGAAGCGCAAGTTTCAGAGGGGAGTAGTTAGATGAGATGATGCTGTGTGAGAACTGGACAGGTGTGTGGAGCAGTGTATGAGTAGTGAGTGTTGTGGATCAGCGCAAATGCGCTTGGGGGAGAGAAGGGTGCAGGCGGCACCAAGTATGAGAACACAGGTGTGCAAGTACAGGTGTGTGGAATACATGGAGTATTGGAATGAGTGGTGTGGAGAGAGTTGGAGTAAGTGGTACGGAGTGGTGTGCATGGTGCGAAGGTGTGGATGGGGGAAGAGTGGACCCCTTTTCACGAGTACCCGGGGAGGGTAGTTTAAAGAATAGTTAGAAGGTATAGGTAAATTGTGGTTGGATATTGGCATTTGTGGTGCGGTTGCAGAATGGTATTGTGGATGGGTGCATTTGTGTGGTGAAATTGGCTGGTCGTGTGGCCAGTTAGTATGAGTGTGAATGGTTGGGCACTCCGCCACTGTTAGATGTCGGCCAGGTGAGGCCGCAGGTGGGCTCTGGGAGCCGTTAGTGTCAGTGGGTGCCTGAGGATCCCGGGTGTGGATCGGGCAGCCCGTGCCAGAGAGGGCACTGAGGGGGTGAGAGTGCGAGAGGGCCTTCCCCAGTTAGTTAGGTTAGGGTGAGGAGCAGGTGAGCTCGGTAGGCAACAACAGTGGTGGAGGTGTGCAGGTGGGCGGACCAGCTGGGAGCGTCACACGACCCAGCCACCGAAATTGTGTGGGGGCACCGAGTGATGAATCGGGGGAGTGAGACCCCAACTTGAGAAGCACCACAGTTTGGGCAATGGGAATTGGTTTTTAGAACCCATAGTGTAAGTTGGCCAATGGATTGGCAGGGAAAGACCCCGGGTAATGTAAAGTTGTTAAAGTCATTTAGGAAATAGTTAGGATTGATGAACCTGTCGCACCATACGCAGCCACTTACCTGAGGTGATGATGATGACTCCACACCTGTGTTCCTTTGTTCTGTGTTGCAGGAAAGGAGAATTGCTGTGTGGATTTGTGAGACGCATCACGACGTGGATGAGACATTGGGGTGATTCCATCTCTCCCTCCTTAGGAGGGACTGATGATGAATTGGTGATGGCAAATTTTGATGTTGAGTTGGAGATGGCAAATTTTGATGAGAGTTGGAAATGGCAAATTTGATTGGTTAGGAGGGAGAGAAGACGAATTTGGTTTATGGGAGGAACGGGGAAGACAGTAGGGACATTTGTTGATGTGTAAAGTAGATGTTTATGGGTAGTGTTGTGTTTTGTGGATACAGTAAGGGGTAAGGGAGGGGCAATGTAGGTTACCTGGTGGGGGGGGGGGGCGTACGGTAGGAACGTACCTGTCTCACCTGGTTCCCATGTGCCCCCAGTGTGCATTACCTTGAATTGCGTGCACTTTTGTGCCCTTACCACCTTACTCACTTGTTTTCTTTTGTCTCCCACCTCCGAGGATCTGGCTTTGGGGCAGAGAGAGAGGAGAGAGAGGTGCTGGCTCCGCAGTTGTGGGCCTGTACTTCCGCTGCTTGCTGCCTGGATCGATACACCATATGGACCGCAATTTTTGTGGCCGCCCACAATGGACCGCAGTTCTTTTGCAGTCAAGCACCACCCGTGGATGGACCTCTGGGTCAACGTGGCACCTATGCCATACAGGTGAACCACTTTTAGTTGGCCCCCCTGATGGCCACAATTTAGAAATGGACGCGGTTGGCGCCTTTCTTTATTTCTAAAGAAGCCAGAAGGCCAAGTGCACTCCATGAAGGCAAGACCAGCGGCAGAACATCGGCCGGCTGCGACACCACCGGTGACTATGAACACTTTATTGGTTCACCGGATGGTGCTGACGGTGCGTAATGGGGTGGTGCTTTTGGTGCTTGGACGGGGTGCTCTGCACATTATTAAAGGCCGTAGGGCCACAGGGCACTCGTGGGTTGGTGTATCGATGCTGGGATGCGTGCTCTCTCTCTCTATGCATAACATCTGCATGTGTTCCTCAAAGAACAGGTCCTGGATCGTAGTGTAAATATCAGTCTTGTATAAATGATGCTCCCTACTGGCTGTATGTTTAGTTTGAGGATGCTTTCCGCGATTCGGTTATCCTGTGGGTGTGTTTCTGTTAGGAGAAGGGTGCAACGTCGCAGGGGGACATATTTACTCATTTGTGAACATCTGTAAAACTGTCGCACTCAGGGTTGAGTTAATAGTAGAGGGAACTACATCTGAGTGCCACACTAAAGTAGGTAAAAATTTATCGGGTCGGCACGCCCCGAGGTAGAGAAGGGTGCAATGTTGCGGATATGGGATTTGCATCCATCCATATCCGCTTGTAAATATTCCCTTATTTCCTCAATACTTCCCAACTATCCCCAATCCCCCATTCCCTAGTCCCATTTTCTGTAAACAACACTCTGTAGACCCGACCTCCCCCTATTTCCCCCATTAAATGTCGTGCACAGGTTCACCGCATCTCATGTAAGACAACTATAGGACATCTTGCTAGTTATTCTTAGTCTATGTCAGTTAAGGACTCGTTTCCATTAATTCTGACCCTTCGTTGCACCAGAATGTGATTGTATGGCACCGTTAGGAAGTTTAGGACCTCCCAATACCTCCCCGCAGCTCTTCCTCACGGTTCAGCAACAACAACAACAACAACAACAGCAACGGCGGCGGCGTGCACAGGGAGTGCGCGTCCTCACTCCGGCTTGGTTGGTAGGGGGTGTTGGGAGGGCACGAGGCCTTCCCCACGAGCCGCCATCAAACATGTGCTCGACGGGGTTACCAAATAGGGGCTCCCTGTCAGCTCCTCGTCAAGGGCGGAGCCCGGTAACCCCCGCACCCAATGGAAGCGGCGGACTGGTCCCATCTGGGGCGGAGCCAACCAGCCGAGGGCGTGTCACTCCCCGTTGAGCATGCGCAGCCGAGGGAGTGGTGACGTGAGATGCGCGCTGAGCTTGAAGCAAGAGAGACGTCCCTTCCGAGCGCTGTGAGGCCTCCCTGCATCTCTTGGACCGTGCTTGATCCTGTCCCCGAGCCAAGGTGCACCTTGTGCTATCGAACTACCTGTCCTTCCCTGCCATCAATCCCTGTGTAAGTCAGCCTTGTCCCGTTTGTCTGTGGTCTGTCTGGGATAAAATAAGATTGTATTTAAGTGCCTATCTCTTCTGTGTCTTTACCTCACTACCTTGTAATCTACCCCTTTTCTCCACCACTAATTATACCCTCCTCCGGAGGTCTTGAGAACTGTACCCCTTGCGTCGTTTCATTTATCCCAGTCGTTGTGTCCTTTCCAATCATTGATTTAGCGTAGCGCGATTTGGCCAACGTTCGGGTGGAATCGGGTGAGTTGGAGAAGAATCGGGGGAACTGTTAGGTCGCGGCAATACCACCGCTCGGTACATAACATCTAATCCGCGATCCGTAACAATTGGTGTCAGGAGTGGGAAAAATTTATCGGGTCGGGACGCCCCGAGGTAGAGAAGGGTGCAATGTTGCGGATATGGGATTTGCATCCATCCATATCCGCTTGTAAATATTCCCCTATTTCCTCAATACTTCCCAACTATCCCCAATCCCCCATTCCCTAGTCCCATTTTCTGTAAACGACACTCTGTAGACCCGACCTCCCCCTATTTCCCCCATTAAATGTCGTGCCCAGGTTCACCGCATCTCATGTAAGACAACTATAGGACATCTTGCTAGTTATTCTTAGTCTATGTCAGTTAAGGACTCGTTTCCATTAATTCTGACCCTTCGTTGCACCAGAATGTGATTGTATGGCACCGTTAGGAAGTTTAGGACCTCCCAATACCTCCCCGCAGCTCTTCCTCATGGTTCAGCAACAACAACAACAACAACAACAGCAACGGCGGCGGCGTGCACAGGGAGTGCGCGTCCTCACTCCGGCTTGGTTGGTAGGGGGTGTTGGGAGGGCACGAGGCCTTCCCCACGAGCCGCCATCAAACATGTGCTCGACGGGGTTACCAAATAGGGGCTCCCTGTCAGCTCCTCATCAAGGGCGGAGCCCGGTAACCCCCGCACCCAATGGAAGCGGCGGACCGGTCCCATCTGGGGCGGAGCCAACCAGCCGAGGGCGTGTCACTCCCCGTTGAGCATGCGCAGCCGAGGGAGTGGTGACGTGAGATGCGCGCTGAGCTTGGAGAAAGAAAGACGCCACCTCCGAGCGCTGTGAGGCCTCCCTGCATCTCTTGGACCGTGCTTGATCCTGTCCCCGAGCCAAGGTGCACCTTGTGCTATCGAACTACCTGTCCTTCCCTGCCATCAATCCCTGTGTAAGTCAGCCTTGTCCCGTTTGTCTGTGGTCTGTCTGGGATAAAATAAGATTGTATTTAAGTGCCTATCTCTTCTGTGTCTTTACCTCACTACCTTGTAATCTACCCCTTTTCTCCACCACTAATTATACCCTCCTCCGGAGGTCTTGAGAACTGTACCCCTTGCGTCGTTTCATTTATCCCAGTCGTTGTGTCCTTTCCAATCATTGATTTAGCGTAGCGCGATTTGGCCAACGTTCGGGTGGAATCGGGTGAGTTGGGGAAGAATCGGGGGAACTGTTAGGTCGCGGCAATACCACCGCTCGGTAAATAACATCTAATCCGCGATCCGTAACAATATATATCCCCTCAGGAAGGGGAAATGCATTGTGTGGTTATTCTGTATGTCACGGATGTGTTGTCTCCCCATTTGCCGAATTTAATCTCCTCATTCCAACAATAATCCGTTACACCAAACCTCAATTCAACAACCCCTCCTTCACCAAATCAGTACTTACTTTTTCCACATGCGAAATTTGTATTTATGTTTATTTAAATTATACAATGGACTACAAAATGTAAATGTTTCATGATATTTGTTATATTATATCACCTTTATCTATCAATATTGTTGAAATGAAGATCAAATAGCTGTATGTTGAAATATGTTGAAAAAGTCAAAACTTTACATGGGGTGTACTTACTTTTTCACGTGACTGTATATATATATATATATATATATATATATATATATATATATATACTGTATATATATATATATATATATATATATATATACATATATAAATATATATATATATAAATATATATATATATAAATATATATATATATATATATTTATATATATATATATTGTTGCGGATATGGGATTTGGATCCATCCATATCCGCTTGTAAATATTCCCCTATTTCCCCAATACTTCCCAACTATCCCCAATCCCCCATTCCCTAGTCCCATTTTCTGTAAACAACACTCTGTAGACCCGACCTTCCCCTATTTCCCCCATTAAATGTCGCATCCAGGTCCACCGCATCTCACGTAGACAACTATAGGACATCTTGCTAGTTATTCTTAGTCTATGTCAGTTAAGGACTTGTTTCCATTAATTCTGACTCTTCGTTGCACCAGAATGTGATTGTATGGCACCGTTAGGAAGTTTAGGACCTCCCAATACCTCCCCGCAGCTCTTCCTCATGGTACAACAACAACAACAACAACAACAGCGGCGGCGGCGCGGGGAGTGTGCGTCCTCACTCCGGCTTGGTTAGCCGCCATTGAACATGTGCTCCGACGGGGTTACCACGCAGGGGCTCGCTGTCAGCTCCTCGTCAAGGGCGGAGCCCGGTAACCCCCCGCACCCAATAGAAGCGGCGGACCGATTCCATCTGGGGCGGAGACAACGAGCCGAGGGCGTGGCACTCCCCGCTGAGCATGCGCAGGAAGAGGGAGGTGACGTCAGATGCGCCCTCAGCTTGGAGAGAGAAGACGCCACCTCCAAGCGCTACAATACCTCCCCGCATCTCTGGACCGGACCGTGTTGATTCTGCCCCTGAGCCAAGGTGCACCTTGTGCTATCGACTGCCTGTCCTTCCCTGCCATCAATCCCCGTGTAAGTCAGTCTTGTCCCGTTTGTCTGTGGTCTGTCGGGGATAGATAAGACTGTGTCTAAGTGCCCATCTTTTCTGTGCTTTACCTCTTACCGTGTAATCTACCCGTTTCTGCATCACCAATTATATCCTCCTCCGGAGGTCTTGAGAACTGTACCCCTTGTGTCGTTTCATTTATCCCAGCCGTTGTGTCCTTTCCTTCATTGATTTAGCATAGCGCGACTTGGTCAACGTTCAAGTGGAATCGGGCGGGATAGGGTTCTAATCGGGGAGTAACTGTTCGGACGCGGTAATACCAAACCGCTCGGTAAACTAACATCTAAAACCGCGTCTGTAACAATATATATATATATATATATATATATGTATATATATATATATATATATATATATATATATATATATATATATATAATATATATATATATATATATATATATATATATATATATATATATATATATATATATATATATATATATATATATATATATATATGTATATATATATATATATATTGTGGATATGAGGATTGTATTTTTTTTTTATTGTGTGTTTTATTAATATTGCTTGATTCTGGACCCTCCTGCCTCCAGTGTTGTGTAAAGGTCAAAGGGCGTCCCATAATTAGTCCATAAAGCATACACGTCAGCCAATCATAGATTTCCCCCTGGTTGATAGTTATATCTTTATTATGTGTATTAGAGTAAGGCCTTGTCTCCCATTAAGATGACACTCCATTGCACCAAGTGAAATAGAATAGATTCCTTTCACTTTCCCCTTTCATCATTGCCAAGCCTCGATTGCCAATTACATCCCCTCCAAAACCACCATTGAACATGTGCTCGGGTCGGGGAGGAAGGGCGTGCCCACCCGTCGTCATCAAGGGCGGAGCCAGAGGGTCGTGCGACCAACCAGGACCGAGGTGAGTACACCGATGGGCGTGTCCTGAAGGCCGGCGGCTTGATCGCCGGAGGCGCTATAAAAGCGCGCGCGCAAGGTACTGCGTGAGATCATCCAGAGAGATCATCCAGAGAGATCATCCAGAAGATCATCCAGGAGAGATCATCCAGCAGCGATTCTTGTCCAAAAGAGATCATCCAGAGAGATCATCCAAAAGAGATCATCCAGCAGCGATTCTTGTCCAAGTGAGACCGTCCAGGGAAGCACAAAGCCTGCTATTCGTCGCCTTGCTCGCCAAAGTTGGACCAAGCAAGAGAGTTGGGCAAGAAGCAAGCACGTTGTTCAGTTGTGTGGTTGGACCAGACGAGTCCTGGCAAAGCACGCGACGTCCACGCAACAGCCACAGCAGCTTCAGATACCGCAGCTTGGGGCCTGGACGGCAGTTTGGAGCGGGGCCGCGAAGGAACGGCGGCTGCCCAAACACGCCGATCGTGCTGCAGTACCATTGGACCTTCCTTTCCCTCCAGCCATCCACCTCCTGCCTTTCCATCCTTCTTGTGTACGTGAGTTTGTTTTGTTTGTTCTGTCCTTGGGTTAATTAAGTTTGTATAAGCTAGGTTGCACTGTGTCTAAAATCTTCTGTAAATTATTTTCTTATCTTTCCTTCTCCTTGGTTTTTTTGAGCCTGTAAATAGCAAATAAATTATATTCGTATTTCCAACCTTTTTGTCTGCTTCTTCTTCACATCCGTGTCGCCTTAGTCTTTTCCCTATTGAATATCTGTGGCGCGATCCGGCCAACGTTCGGGAATCGGGTTAGTCGGGGTAACTGTACGGCCGCGGGGCCATCCGCTCGGCAAACACAACATCTTATCCGCGGTCCGTAACAATTGGTTTCAGGAGTGTCGGATTCGGACCTGGGACTAAATTTATTTAGCCCAAATTTTGGAACACCAATTGTACAATTGGCAGTAACAATTGGTGTCGGGAGCGGGGTCGGACCCGAAGCGCGCTTAACGCGCTCAAAATTACGAGCTGCCAAAATTTGTGTTGTTTTAAAGAAAAACCCGAATTTTGAAATCGCGCCATGGCTGGTCAAGGCGACGGGATGTCGTTGGGAGAGATAGACGGGGTAGAATCGACCCAGGACCTGGGGGAAATGTATGTGGAGGAGGGCAATGAGGAGGTGGTTGAGGAGGTTTCAGGCGCGCAAAGTGGCGCTCTCGCGCACGAGGTTACGGGCGCGCAAAATGGCGCCTCGCACATGGCTACGGCGCCCGTGACCGTAGCAGCGCCGCCGGTGGATTCGAACCTTTTTTTTGCTGCAAATGGGGGCCCTTATGGACAAAATGGGGGCAATGAGGGACGAAGCGAGGGCTAACAGTGAGCGCTTGGGGGACCAAATTAAAGAAATAACTGAGGAAATGGCGAGGGACAGAGTCGCATATGAGGTAAGGGAAGCGGAGAGGGACAGAGACCGCAGGTTGAGCGAGCGGGGCCCAGGGGTGCACGAGGAGGTAACGCGGGTTGAGAAGCGCTGGTTGAGCGAGGCAGAGGAAAGCACGGGTACAATGACGGGGGTAGAAATCGCGACATGGGGTATGGAGCAGCCGGCGACCGCTGAGGTAGAAGAGGGGGTTTTATTAAAGCCAGCGGTCGTCGAGGGGAATAAAGAAAAAGCAGTAGTGGGTATAATTAAAATTGAAGAGACGACGGAGGTAGCCCGGGAATTGCAGGGAGAAATGGATTATGCTCAAAGTCCGTGCTCACATCACGATGCTGTGCTTAATCCTTATAAAGATTTGCAGGTGTTGGTGCAGGGACGAAGAAGAACCCCGAAGGTGAGACGGGCTGCATGTGGTGCCGGGAGATTTTGTAAAAGGGGGTTTGGCGCGAAGAGAATAGTCGCGCGATTGGGGTCAATATGGCACCCGGGCGTTGGTGAAGGGTCCGGTGTGAGTGGAAATAGCACGCGTGTGAAAAAAAAGTGTGCGTCAAGGGGTGAGCGTGTTACGAAGCGCGAGTGTGATACCGAGTGCGAGCGAGAATGCGCGTCGGGGTGTACGGAGTGTGACACGGAGAGTAAGGTGGTGGTGGAACGTGTGCGAGGAAGCACACCTGAGTTGGTCGTGGCGCGGGTGTGGGAGAGCCCATCTGAGCGCGGTTGTGGGTGGATGCAAGGGTGCACGCCCATGGTGAGTGGTACGGAGTACGTACCGAGGGAGAGTGCACAAGACGGTGCACGAGGTGTGTTAAGGGAGTGTGCGAACGGCGAGTGTGCGCGAGAGGTGTGGTGTGTAACAGGGAGTGCGTTGGTGGAATGTACGGACGGCGTTGGAACGCCGGGTTTTGTGAGTGCCAAAGGGTCGCGTGTGCGTGTGGGCATGCGAGTAAAGCATCGACATTGGACGGGTTAGCGTTTAGGGCGACGGATAGCCGATGCGAGCACTCGGGGCGCGGTGTGCTTTGTTGGATGCAGGCCCGGCGGCCAGCGCGGATCGAAGCTGCGTCGCTTCTCTTCGAAGCGTCGTTGCCGATTCGGGCTTGGCCCCGCCCTGCACGGTCGAGTCCGGGCCTTGTCGGGCGAGGCGACCGGTCCGGTTCAAGGGCGAGTGGGAGGAAGCGGAACGGTGCCCCCTCGCGGGGACGGGGTTCCGACCGGGCGAGCCTCAGCCATCGGGCCCGGGACCGCAAGGTACCGAGCCGCGATGATGCGTGGAACCTCGGCCCGAGCATGCCTCCTCCCCAGAGTCGTGAATGCCGGAAGGATCCAACCAAGGCGACCAAACCACCCGAATTCATTGCTCGGCTTTGCGAAGCCGGGTTTTAATGATGTGACGACGCACCGAGGCTCAGATAAAGCGGACTGTGATGATGATGATGAGGATAGTGTTTTGGCCCCGAAATTAGAAAAACAAAATTTGATGATTGGCAGAGTGAGGATTGGCAGATGATTGGCAAATTTTTGATTTGTTGCATTTGGACGAGCAAAATTGGTAGTGGGAAATGCCCCGATGTGGTGGGATGGCAACTCTGCCATCTCTCACGCGGGGGCAAAGGAGCACTAGTTATGGGGTTTATGGCAGTGAAAACTAGCCCGGGAGGGTTAGGATATAATGTGTAGGGATCTAGGGAAGATGACAATAGGTAACGTTAAGATTAGTTAGTGACAATGATACCTGTAGTGGGGACGCAGGTAGATTAGAGTGGATGATAATGACGTGGTATGTGCTTAGTTTAAAGGGAAGACGGGGAGCACTAAGTTAGCAGGGCAACAGGTAGTTTAGATGATGCCGTGTGAGTGTTGGAGGTGTATTCGGAAGTGTATT
The DNA here is from genome assembly GCF_964187855.1 of Myxine glutinosa. Taxonomy (NCBI): domain Eukaryota; kingdom Metazoa; phylum Chordata; class Myxini; order Myxiniformes; family Myxinidae; genus Myxine; species Myxine glutinosa. The sequence goes on from NC_136268.1 coordinate 54,875,124, forward strand.
GTGAAAAGTGTGAGGAACAGGTGTGATTGCACAGGTGTGCAACTGGACAGGTGTATGGAGCAGTGTATGAGTGAGTGATGGTGATGGGTGTTGTATTGACTGAATGGTCCTGGGAGGAAGGAGGGTGCAGGTGGCACCAGGTGTGATTGCACAGGTGTGCAACGACAGGTGTATGGAGAATGGTAGTGTGGAATACATGGTCTGGAGTATCTGGAGTATTGGAATGGATGGTCGTGGAGTGAGTATGATGGAAACTGTGGAGTGGAATGGATGGTGCAGAGGTGCGAATGGGGGAAGAGTGGACCCCCATCAGGAATACCCGGGGAGGGGAGTCTAAGAGTTAGGTAGAGGGTACAGGTAAATTGTGGTTGGATATTGGCATCTGTGATGCGAGGTGAAAGAATGGTATTTGGATGGGTGCATTAGTGTTGTGGAAATGGCTGGGCGTGTAGCCTGTTAGTGTGTGTAGTTGGTTTGGGCACTCCACCACTGTGAGGATGTCGGCCAGGTGAGGCCGCAAGTGGGCTCTGGGAGCCGGTAGAGTTGTTGTGGATGGGGCCCGAGGATCCGGAGGATGGACCCGGGTAGCCCAGTGCCAGAGGGCACCAAGGGGTGACAGAGCCAGGAGGGGCCTTCCCCAGTTAGATAGGTTAGGGTGAGGAGCTAGGTAAGCTCGGGTGGCAACTGCAGTGGTGTAGGTGTGCAGGTGGGTAGACCTGCTGGGAGAGCTACATGCCCCAGTCCTGAAATTGTGCAAGGGCACAGGGAGTTGCATCGGGGGAGTGAGACCCCAAATTGAGAAGCACCACAGTTTGGTCAATGGGAATTGGTTTTTAGAACCCATCGTGTAAGTTGGCCAATGGATTGGCAGGGAAAGACCCCGGGTAGTGTAAAGTGTGTTAATGCCATTTAGAGGATAGTTAGGATTGAAGTCTCCTCGCACCATCTACATCCACTCACCTGAGGTGACGTAACTCCACACCATGCCATGTTTTATTATTTTGTGCAGATGTTTGGATTGTGAGACGCATCATGACGTGGGTGTGACATTGTGCTTTGTGGTTCCATCTCTCCCTCCTTATGAGGATTGATGATGAATTGGGTGATGGCAAATTTTGGTTAGAGGGATTGTGGTAACGAATTTGGTGTAGGGGAAATATGGGGAAGACGTGACAGTAGTGACGGATTTGTAAATGTGTAGATTTTTGTAAATATGGGGTAAGGGCAAGGGTAGAGTAGGTGACAGGGGGGGTGACGTACGGAAGGGACGAGGTTTTCTCACTTCGCTCTCCGTACGCATTTCGCCTTGCATTGCCTTGTTTGATGTGTACCCTTGTGACCTTACCCCTCGCTCATCTGTCTCTCCCCCCCTTTGTCTCCCACATGAGGACCTGTGCGCCACTGGGCGCCGAGGGGAGCGTGCGTGAGTCCGCCATTGTGCGCCCGGAACTCCCAGAACCAGCTGTCTGCATCGATGCACCACATTATGGACCACATGTCTGTGGCCGAGCACCACTTATGGACCCCATGGGTTGGGGCATGGCCCCTCTGCTGGAACCGGCCATGAAGGCCCGAAATCTTGCTGGCGGACCTTGATCACAGGGCACCGATGCCCCACAGGTGAACCACACTAGTCGGCCCTGTGGGCCTTAAATAAAATAAATAAAAATGGATGCGTTGGGTGCATTTTAATAGTGCAAATAGGCCGCCAGCAAAGGAAGATGACAACACCAGGAAAATAATAATAGCCAGCAGAGGGAGCCGAAGAGCAAGAGACCACCTGCAGGGTTAGGGGTTGTTGTTTTTATTTTATTCATGAACAATGATGACTGTGCACCGATTGGTGCTTGAGGGTGTGTTGGTGCGTTTTGGGTGCTTTCATGGTGCATTGATGCAGAGCAGACTGTCCCTCCCCCCCCCAAAAGAACAATCACAGGTCCTGGGTTAGTTTTGTAAATAAAGTAACGTCATTGTAAATAATGCTCCCCACCGTCAGTGTATAGTTTGAAGACCATTCCGCAATTCGGTTAGCTGTGGGCGTGGGTCAGTTAGGTAGGGTGCAATGGAGCAGCGGGACATATTTATTTATGTTTTAAAACTGTCGCACTCAGGGTCAGGTTAAAAGTAGAGGGAACTACACCTACGTGTCACACTAAGTTAAAGTTATAGGCCCGGGCCGTGCCTAAGAGGAGGAGGGTGCAGTGTTGTGGATATGAGGATTGTATTTTTTTTTTATTGTGTGTTTTATTAATATTGCTTGATTCTGGACCCTCCTGCCTCCAGTGTTGTGTAAAGGTCAAAGGGCGTCCCATAATTAGTCCATAAAGCATACACGTCAGCCAATCATAGATTTCCCCCTGGTTGATAGTTATATCTTTATTATGTGTATTAGAGTAAGGCCTTGTCTCCCATTAAGATGACACTCCATTGCACCAAGTGAAATAGAGTAGATTCCTTTCACTTTCCCCTTTCATCATTGTCAAGCCTCGATTGCCAATTACATCCCCTCCAAAACCACCATTGAACATGTGCTCGGGTCGGGGAGGAAGGGCGTGCCCGCCCGTCGTCATCAAGGGCGGAGCCAGAGGGTCACGTGACCAACCAGGGCCGAGGTGAGCACACCGATGGGCGTGTCCTGAAGGCCGGCGGCTTGATCGCCGGAGGCGCTATAAAAGCGCGTGCGCAAGGTACTGCGTGAGATCATCCAGAGAGATCATCCAGAGAGATCATCCAGAAGATCATCCAGGAGAGATCATCCAGCAGCGATTCTTGTCCAAAAGAGATCATCCAGAGAGATCATCCAAAAGAGATCATCCAGCAGCGATTCTTGTCCAAGTGAGACCGTCCAGGGAAGCACAAAGCCTGCTATTCGTCGCCTTGCTCGCCAAAGTTGGACCAAGCAAGAGAGTTGGGCAAGAAGCAAGCACGTTGTTCAGTTGTGTGGTTGGACCAGACGAGTCCTGGCAAAGCACGCGACGTCCACGCAACAGCCACAGCAGCTTCAGATACAGCAGCTTGGGGCCTGGACGGCAGTTTGGAGCGGGGCCGCGAAGGAACGGCGGCTGCCCAAACGCGCCGATCGTGCTGCAGTACCATTGGACCTTCCTTTCCCTCCTGCCATCCACCTCCTGCCTTTCCATCCTTCTTGTGTACGTGAGTTTGTTTTGTTTGTTCTGTCCTTGGGTTAATTAAGTTTGTATAAGCTGGGTTGCACTGTGTCTAAAATCTTCTGTAAATTATTTTCTTATCTTTCCTTCTCCTTGGTTTTTTTGAGCCTGTAAATAGCAAATAAATTATATTCGTATTTCCAACCTTTTTGTCTGCTTCTTCTTCACATCCGTGTCGCCTTAGTCTTTTCCCTATTGAATATCTGTGGCGCGATCCGGCCAACGTTCGGGAATCGGGTTAGTCGGGGTAACTGTACGGCCGCGGGGCCATCCGCTCGGCAAACACAACATCTTATCTGCGGTCCGTAACAATATATATATATATATATATATATATATATATATATATATATATATATATATATATATATATATATATCTCTATATATATATATATATATATATATATATATATATATATATATATATATATATATATATATATATATATATATATATATATATATATATATAGTTGCGGTTTTAGAATCCCCACTTGTTGTAAATAAATAACTTGTAAATATTACATTAAAGGTTAAAGGTAGCACCCTTAGTTAGGCCACAGCAACACGTACGCCACCTTAGAAATTCCAGTTATTTCATTATTATGTGTTTTAGTTAAGGCCGTGTTTCCAATAGTTGAATATGCATTGCATCAATCAAATAAGGAGTAGGTCCCATTCCATTTCGTCCATTTTGCGACCTCCCTCTCCAAGTGCTGCCGTTACGCGCCTTGCCAGCAGAGTTCGCTGCCTTAGCGCTCGCTCAAGCACCGCCATTAACCATGCGGTCAGGCTCGAGGAAGAAGGGGGCGGGACGCCAAGAACAAGGTGTGGCCTGTCATCCAGCCATCAAAGGCGTGGCCGGTAAGCCCCCCCCAGCCAACCAGGGCTGATGTAATATCACCGGCGGGCGTGGCTTTATGAGGCGCGGAGTGATCTTGGCTCGCGTAATATAAGCGCGAACGAAAAGCCCTTTCACAGGACTGCGTGAGAGAGCTCGCCTACAGAGGACTGGCGAAGACTTGTTCAGCGGCGCTCTTGTAACAGAACTTATGCGGCGGCGCTCTTGTAAAAAGGACCTGCTGGGAAGCGCACATTGGCAAAGCAAGACTCACTCGCTGGCGCTGCATGAGAACTTGAGAGAGAGAGGGAGCATTTAGCACGACCATCCATTTGTTACGTATGCTAAAGGACACAAGCCTCCCCCCCCCCCCCCCCGCCATATGTAAGGTTCGCCCAACGAGCCCCCCCCCCCCCCGCCATATGTAAGGTCCGCTCGCACCCAACGATACGCAGAGCTGCCTGCCGGGTTTCGCCCGCTGGACCGGAGTCGACTGGAGCCTGGACCATCAACCCGGACCTTCCACCCTACCAGCTACAATCCCAGTGTGAGTGCGTATGTTTGTCTGGGGTCGTAAGTTAAGACTGTGTAGTTAAGCCTGCCCTGTGTCCTGCTTCTTCTTCTTCCTGTACATTCTTTCCTTTCGTCTTCTTTTTGGTTTGTAAATAAATTACCTTGTTCTTTCTTGGTTTTCCCGAATCCGATCGCATCCGTCCTTTCTATGAATTGAGTACCTGTGGCACGATTCGGAACCACTAGAATCGGGTTTAGTCTCTTGGTTAATAGATCGGATCGCGGATCGCTAACCGCTCGGCATTATCCATCATATCCGTGGTTCGAGCGGGAGTTATTCCCTCGTTTCCGGCGGGCGTTAGTACTTAGGTAGCAGCGAACCCCTAGGCCTAGCAAACCCTACATAACGCCGTGCCGGGAAGGACGTTATAGCTTCCCAGGACTCGGGACAGCCAGCTAAAAAAGACAAGGGGATTAACCCCCCCTTGATAAGGGGAGCGCCGACCCCCGAGATCCGTAACAATATATATTGTTGTGGTTTTTAGAACCCTCCACTTTGTAAATTTTTGTAAATGTTCCCTTATAAATAATCCCCTGTAAATACTCCCATTTTTGGTGTAAAGGTCAAAGGTCGCACCCTAGTTAGGCCATATTGCAACACGTAGGACACCATAGGAACCTTCTGTAGTTATTTCATTAGTATGTGTTTCAGGTAAGGATCTGTTTCCAATAGTTGAATCTGCGTTGTATTAATCAAATAACCTAGCCCCCTTCTCAAATTCCCATTCCATTCATATTGCGGCGTAATCTGCCCTCTCCAAATTGTATGGTGCGCTTTTGCCAGCAGCATTCGCTGCCTTTGAGCTAAAGCTCGCCCCAAGCCGCCATTGCCAGCAGCGTTCGCTGCCTTTGAGCTGAAGCTGGCCCCAAGCCGCCATAAGCCACGTGGCAGAGTGGGAGAAAAAGGGAGGAGCGGCCAGGAACATAGGCATGGCCCCATCAACGCGTCACGAGGGGAGGTACCAATGAACCCTCGTGACCAATCCGGGCTGAGGCGTGTTCCCCGGTAGGCGGAGCAAAGCGGACGCGGCTTGATACGCGAGGCTTGTGATAAAAGCGCGAGCCCTTTTACGCAGATGCAGGGGAGAGAGCAGATGATCAAGAGAGGAGAAAAGATCGGCAGATGATCGGCAAACTTGAGCGAACAGCGCAGAGGCGGCAAATGATAAGAACCTTGCGTGGAGGATCGCTTGGGACGATCGTGTGATATGAACTGCCGTGGTTTTGAGAGCGTTCGGCACGCTATACGTACGCGCATTCCAGCCCCTCGCATTTGTAAGGTCCGGTCGCGCGCCAACGACACCAGCTGCCTACCATTCTTCGCGGCGGACCCGAAGCCTGGAACCATCTGCTTGGACCCTTCTCTTCCTTCCCACCACCACCACCCCATTCGTGTAAGTGTGTTTGTATTGTCATGGGCGTGTTATATAAGAGTGTATAAGGTTGCCCTATGTCCTTTTATTTCCCTCTTCTGTATATTCTTGCCTTTCGTTTCCTCTTTTAGATAGTCAATAAATCATATTTGTTCTTCCTTCACCCTTCTTATTCTTTGGTTCCTCTCATCCGATCGCTTGCGTCCTGTCCCCAATTGAGTACCTGTGGCATGCCTCACCCTTCTTATTCTTTGGTTCCTCTCATCCGATCGCTTGCGTCCTGTCCCCAATTGAGTACCTGTGGCACGATTAGAACCGCTCAGAATCGGGTTAGTTTTATTGCTAACGGCTCGAGCCTCGGATAGCTAAACCGCTCGGCAAAATTCCATCTTGTCCGTGGCTCGGGCAGAAGTAGCGCCCTGCTTTGCGGCGAGGTTGGCGAAGGTATCTGGGACCCCATTGACCAGTCACCCTGGTCAACCTCAACCCCGCAAAGGAGCGCGATACCTTCTAGGACTCGGACGGCCAGTGTAATAGACGAGGGGATTAAACCCCCCTCGGTAAGGGGAGCGCCGTAATCTGAGATCCGTAACAATATATATATATCAGAATATAATTTCAGTTTTCCAATCTAATGAGCGCACGTAATGACGTCACCACCACGTACGTACGCCTTGCCTGTCAAGCTCCGGAAGAGCCATCTGACAGTGCGTAATTTCGACCTTAGTTCAGACAAGTCAGGAGACGACAATGGTTCACGAGCGAGTGGTATTCAATGACAAAAGACGGACTACAACTGAAACAGGCCCAGACAGGCCAGGCCCGGAAATGTCAAAAAAAGGTTACTGACCTTGAAATGAGATAGAAAATAATGTATAATCAGTTATGAGGTTAGTTAGCTCCACAATACCGAAAATTCGGTGAAAAATGAAATGGGGGGAAAAAAAAAAAAATGAAAAAGAAAAAAAAAAAAAAGAATTTGAGTTCCGTGGGGCTAGACACATGACATTGGCCTAACCAAATAACGAAACCCCTGTCAGATTCCACCAAACTCCTTGGAGAATATGTAGCTTGAAATCGATTACCCCCTAAAAAGACATCTTTTTCGGGCGTGGCTCCGCCCACAATGGGCGCAATACGCCCACTCCAGGCAGGACACAACTAGATCATGATATCAACCTCCCACCCAAGTTTCATCAAGAACGGATAATATCATCGGGTAGTTATGCTGCGGACAGACAGACACACACACAGATGACGAATATAGTGGTCACTTGATAACTCGTGAACCAATACTATCACAATTGCATACAAAACTCACAATTACCGACCTGGTTTCGCCCTTGTTGGGGCTTCATCAGGGCAACGCAGTGAGACCTGCATACACTTGTGAATCTGAAAACCTTTTGGTTATATATCAGTCATTATGCGACTCCATATCATCAGTGGTGAACCGCCATTAAGGTATCCCATCCAGCTTTCGCTGTAACTTAATGGGAGCGACAAGCACCGCCTGCCATATGGTGCATTACCTCTGGAATCAACTCATTATATGGAGTCGCCTGAGTTATTGTCCCCCGTCGCACCGCGGAGCGAAAGGGGAACTATGGTTTTCCCCTCCGTCCGTGTGTCCGTCCGTCCGTCCGTCCGTCCGGGCGTGCGTGCGTGCATACGTGCATGCATGCGTGCGTAAGCGAAGGACCGCATTCGAATTTGGTGTGTGGGTGCAACCCACGTCAAAATCCAAGATGGCCGCCGCCATGTATGTCTGAACCTTATGAGCGGAATATCTTGAGAAATAAGCGAAGTACCAACTTCTAATCTGGTGTGTGGGTGTATCTAGGCATAAGGAAGAACCCTATTGAAAATTGGGTCGCCACGTCAAAATCCATGATGGCCACCGCCATGTATGTCTGAACATTGTGAGCTGAATATCTTGAAAAATAAGCGAAGTACCAACTTCTAATCTGGTGTGTGGGTGTATCGAGGCACAAGGAAGAACGCTATTGAAAGGTCGCCACGTCAAAATCAAAGATGGCCGCCACCATATATATGTCTGAACCCTGTGAACGAAATATCTTGAAAAATAAGCGAAGTACCAACTTCTAATCTGGTGTGTGTGTGTATCTAGGCATAAGGAAGAAGGCTATTGAAAATTGGGTCGCCACGTAAAAATCCAAGATGGCCGCCACCATATATATGTCTGAACCTTGTGAGCGAAATATCTTGAAAAATAAACGAATTACTAACTTCTAATCTGGTGTGTGGGAGTATCGAGGCATAAGGAAGAACGCTATTGAAAATTGGGTCGCCACGTCAAAATCCAAGATGGCCGCCTCCATGTATGTCTGAATCTTGTGAGCGAAATATCATATCTTGGCATGTTTTCTGCGTCTTCCACTTTGTCAACTCACATCACTTCCCCGGTGGGGGAACTAGGCGTAACGCTTGTATGTATATAACTAACCCCCACCTTTTGAGTATATAAGGGGGGGGGGGGTTGAGTTTATTTTATCACTCTTGAAGGAGGTTAAAGGATGCATGTGGTTTTCCACGTTGCTAACTGAAACGTTGAGTCATTGTTGGTTCAATTAAAGGTTGGAGATCTTACCATGGAGTCGTTTGAATATATATATATACTGAAACGCAAAAGAAACTTACCACCTTTGAAACCTTTAAATATCAACAATAACACTGCGTGTAGTAAATGTGTGCACTTATTTGTGGACAATAGTGTCCTCACTGTCAGAAAAAACGGTCACGGATGGTCACTTGAACCTTCAATGGTCACTTCAAAGCACAGCTGTTGAACAGCCGTTTTGACTGTCAGTGATTAGCCAAGGGGTACGGGATGATTTTAATGAGCTGCACGTGATGTCTTGATATTGGCTTTAAAAAGGCCAGTGCAAAATGGGCATTTCAATCAACATGCCACGATTGTCAAGGGATCAACGGCAGCGTGCCCTGGGCATGCTGCAAGGCGGACTGAGCTACCGTGAGGTGGCACGTCGCCTTGGCTGTTCACACCAGACGATATCGGCCCTGGTGGACAGAGACACCCTCCACAACTCTGCAGATGACAGACCTCGATCAGGGAGGCCAAGAGTCACCACTGCAAGGCAGGACAGGCAGATGGTCCGAAGTCACCTGCGGGATCGATTCCGTCCAGCATCCCGCACTGCGGCAGAAACTCCGGGGCGTGCAAACCCACGGATCTCCAATGATACTGCACGAAGACGACTGCATGACTATGGTCTGACTGCCAGAAGACCATACAGAGGCCCCGTGATGACGGCTGCCCATCGCCGCAACCGACAGAGATGGTGCCAGCAGCATCAGCGGTGGACCTTGGCGCAGTGGAACGAGGTCGCTTTCAGCGATGAGTCAAGGTTCTGTGTGGACAGTCCTGATGGGCGTGAGCGTGTCTGGAGAAGAACTGGCGAGCGATATGCTGATTGTTGCGTGCGTCAAGCCAATAGGTGGGGTGGCGCAAGTGTGATGGTGTGGGCCACCATATCAGGCCGGTACAGGACGCCACTGGTGGTTGTGGATGGGAATTTTAACGCCCAGCGGTATGTGGATAACATCCTGCGACCTCATCTGCTGCCATTCCTGCTAAACCACCCAGAACTGAGAACCTTTCAGCATGACAACGCTCGTCCCCATGCTGCTCGCTTTACCACTGCATTTCTCCAAGGCGAGAACATCAACACCATGCAGTGGCTTGCGCTCTCCCCTGACCTGAATCCCATAGAGCACCTGTGGGGTGAGCTTGGGAGATGCATAGTTGGCAGGGCCAGGACACGGGCAGAGCTGCTTCAGACATTGAGGACTGAGTGGGACAGAATCCAGCAGCAATCCATCCAAAGACTGGTAGGCAGTATACGCCGACGATGCACTGCCTGTATCCAAAACAATGGTGGCCACACACGCTATTGAAAGGGGACTGACATTGCACCCTGTGCTGTTCTGTACTGTAGAACAAACTGATGAGATGGTGTATCTTGGTCAAAAACTTGACATGTCATCAATAAAATGCCAATGTTTCAATTAGCAATTGTTGGTTTGTTTTATTTTGAACTGTTACAATTTTATTACATTTCAAACAAGTGGTAAGTGTCTCTGTCCACCAGGGCCGATATCGTCTGGTGTGAACAGCCAAGGCGACGTGCCACCTCACGGTAGCTCAGTCCGCCTTGCAGCATGCCCAGGGCACGCTGCCGTTGATCCCTTGACAATCGTGGCATGTTGATTGAAATGCCCATTTTGCACTGGCCTTTTTAAAGCCAATATCAGGACATCACGTGCAGCTCATTAAAATCATCCCGTACCCCTTGGCTAATCACTGACAGTCAAAACGGCTGTTCAACAGCTGTTCAACAGCTGTGCTATGAAGTGACCATTGAAGGTTCAATTGACCATCCGTGACCGTTTTGTCTGACAGTGAGGACACTATTGTCCACAAATAAGTTCACACATTTACTACACGCAGTGTTATTGTTGATATTTAAAGGTTTCAAAGGTGGTAAGTTTCTTTTGCGTTTCAGTATGTATATATATATATATATATATATATATATATATATATATATATATATATATATATATATATATATATATATATATATATATATACAGTATATATATATATATATATATATATATATATATATATATATATATATATATATACACATGCCACGATTGTCAAGGATTGTCACGATCCGATTGTCACGATTGTCAAGGACACGATTGTCATATATACATGCCAAAATAAGCCCATTCCTCAGTATCGACGCTTGGTGAGGCGAGCGCAGCGAGCCGAGCCAAGCTAGTATATATATATAGTTAGCGAGCCGAGCCAAGCTAGTATATATATATATACTAGCTTGGCTCGGCTCGCTACGCTCGCCTCACCAAGCGTCGATACTGAGGAATGGGCTTATTTTAACTGAGGCTAATGACTGCACCTGAATTTCTGTGTTGTCATGATTTTCACCAATCATAATACAAACAATTACTTTGCACAAATGTATTTGTTGTGTTTGTGATATTACATTTTTATAGGCAATTTAGGTTGAAGATTTAGGTTGAATGTTTTTTTTTCAAGAAAGAACCCCTCTGCACATACATAGGGGAGGGGTAGGTGCAGACTGGAAGTTTGGGACGATTACACCTCACCACCACGTAATTCAAAACACCTCACCACCAAGTAATTCAAAACACCTCACCACCACGTAATTCAAAACACCTCACCACCAAGTAATTCAAAACACCTCACCACCAAGTAAATTAAAACACCTCACAGCCATAAAACACGTAATAAAAACACCTCACCACCACGAAATTAAAAACACCCCACCACCACGAAATTGAAAACACCTCACAGCCATAAAACACGTAATAAAAACACCTCACAGCCATAAAACACGTAATAAAAACACCTCACCACCACGAAATTATAAACATCTCACAGCCATAAAACATGGAATAAAAACACCTCACAGCCATAAAACACGTAATAAAAACACCTCACCACCACAAAATTAAAAACAGCTCACAGCCTTAATACACGTAATAAAAACACCTCACAGCCATAAAACACATAATAAAAACACCTCACCACCACGAAATTAAAAACACCTGACAGCCATAAAACACGTAATAAAAACACCTCACAGCCATAAAACGTGTAATAAAAACACCTCACAGCCACGAAATTAAAAACACCTCACCACCACGTAATTATAAATACCTCACCACCACGTAATTATAAATACCTCACCACCAATTAATTCAAAACACCTCACCACCACATAATTCAAATACCTCACCACCACGTGATTCAAAACCACCACAACGTTATTAAAAACACTTCACAACCACGGAAACAAAAGTTTGAGGGAGTCGTTAAGTGACAACACAGACACTGCCCAGATGTGTAGATATACAGATAAATGACTGTACCCGAGTTGCCGTTTTGTCATGGTTTAAACCAATCATAATTCAAACAATTATTTTGCACAAATGTATTTGTAATATACGTGATATCGCATTTTATAAACAATTGAAGTTGAAAAAAAAAAAATTTCCGAAAAAAATTCCCCCCCAAAAAAAAAAAAATTGGAAAAATTTTCAAAAAAAATACCCTTAGGACGTACCGACGGGAGAGATATGTGCATTCCAGAAGTTTGGTACGATTTCACAACAGTTTGAGAAAGTAGTTCAGTGACAACACAGGACAACACAACACAACACAACACAACACAGGACAGACGCTGCACAGATATATATAGATATATATACATATATATATATATATATATATATATATATATATATATATATATATATATATATATATATAAATAATCGGGAGGTTAAATCAGACGCGGACGTAGCTTCAGGACGTCGATCTTTAATTTGACAAGCTTTCGACCAACAAAGGTCTTCTTAGTCGTCCCCAAGTTCAATGGAATTTTCATTGAACGGAACCGTTGAACTTGGGGATGACTAAGAAGAAGACCTTTGTTGGTCGAAAGCTTGTCAAATTAAAGATCGACGTCCTGAAGCTATGTCCACGTCTGATTTAACCTCCCGATTGTTTATTTAATGCAAATGAGACGCCCTGCTCGTACTGTGGAGTTTCTCCTATTTCTCACAGTTATATATATATATATATGTACAGACTTGGCATTTAATATGGAATTGCTGGCTCGCTGGTTGCTGAATCCTGGCTGTTTGGTTGATATTCCTCGCTGGCTCGCTGGTTGCTGAATCCTGGCTGTTTGGTTGATGTTCCTCGCTGGCTGTTTGGTTGATATTCCTCGCTGGCTCGCTGTCTGCTGAATCCTGGCTGTTTGGTTGATATTCCTTGCTGGCTCGCTGGTTGCTGAATCCTGGCTGTTTGGTTGATATTCCTTGCTGGCTCGCTGGTTGCTGAATCCTGGCTGTTTGGTTGATATTCCTCGCTGGCTCGCTGGTTGCTGAATCCTGGCTGTTTGGTTGATGTTCCTCGCTGGCTGTTTGGTTGATATTCCTCGCTGGCTCGCTGTCTGCTGAATCCTGGCTGTTTGGTTGATGTTCCTCACTGGCTGTTTGGTTGATATTCCTCGCTGGCTCGCTGATGAATCCTGGCTGTTTGGTTGATGTTCCTCGCTGGCTGTTTGGTTGATATTCCTCGCTGGCTGTTTGGTTGATATTCCTCGCTGGCTGTTTGGTTGATATTCCTCGCTGGCTCGCTGATGAATCCTGGCTGTTTGGTTGATGTTCCTCGCTGGCTGTTTGGTTGATATTCCTCGCTGGCTCGCTGGTTGCTGAATCCTGGCTGTTTGGTTGATGTTCCTAGCTGGCCTACTCGTTCCTGATTCCTGGCTGTCTGGTTGCTGAAGCTGGGATGTTTGGTTGATGATCCTTGCTGTCTCGCTGATTGCTGAATCCTGGCTGTTTGGTTGATATTCCTTGCTGGCTCGCTGTCTGCTGAATCCTGGCTGTTTGGTTGATATTCCTCGCTGGCTGTTTGGTTGATATTCCTCGCTGGCTCGCTGATGAATCCTGGCTGTTTGGTTGATGTTCCTCGCTGGCTGTTTGGTTGATATTCCTCGCTGGCTCGCTGGTTGCTGAATCCTGGCTGTTTGGTTGATGTTCCTAGCTGGCCTACTCGTTCCTGATTCCTGGCTGTCTGGTTGCTGAAGCTGGGATGTTTGGTTGATGATCCTTGCTGTCTCGCTGATTGCTGAATCCTGGCTGTTTGGTTGATGTTCCTCGCTGGCTTACTCGTTGCTGATTCCTGGCTGTCTGGTTGCTGAAGCTGGGCTGTTTGGTTGATGATCCTCGCTGGCTCGCTGATGAATCCTGGTTGCTGAATCTGTTGATTGATATTGAAGCTGGCTGTCTGACGTGCTGGTTTGCCTTTCCTGCGCTGAAGTTCGTCCTTCGGACCTTACTTCACCAGCTGCACGTCCCGATCGAGGATCGAACTGCGCGCTGCGCACAGCTGCGGCCAACCTCAAGTCAGTCCCTGCACGTACATCGGTACGAGAATAACCGGTGTGTGTGTCATCCTCTGTGTGTGTGAAGGCGCCTGTTGCGTTTAGGTAGGTAAGAATTGATAAGGCTGTCTCTCCATCTCTTTCTCTTTGTCTTATAAATAAAAGGTTGTACATGTTTCTTTCAAACCTGGTCGGATCGTTTTTTTCTCCATTGGCCTAGTATCACCCAAGACCGAATTTGGCTTGAATCAGGCCCGACAATCATGCAAGGTAACGTCGCTTTCCGCACCGTTTAGATCACTCGGCATAAAATAAGGTGTGTGCAAAGCGAGGATTTAACCCCCTGTTTCTTCGGCTGTGTGTCTTGAAGGTATTTGGGATTCCTTGACCAGCGAACTCTTTGGCGCGTGGCTGGGAGGTTGGCGGTTGAAATTGCTTAGCAACCCGTCGATCACGAGTTTATTCACGGTTGGAGGCCTGTGGACCCAGAGTTTGAGGAGGAGCGGGGTAATAAACTCCCAGGATCCCGGGTACGTTGACAAACCCGGGATCCGCAACAATATTTATATATTTATATATATATATATATATATATATATATATATATATATATATATATATATATATATATAATTATATATATATACAGACTTGGCATTTAATATGGAATATTTTTTTTGTGGGGGTGAACTTACTTTTCAAGATGACTTAGAACCAAAAGTTCATTGGAATTATGTTGAAATTATTCTAGATTTTGTTAATGTGACCTTTAAAAGAAACAAAAACCACATTTGACATTTCGAAGCAAATAAACTGATCCTTGAAAGTGATGTAAACTGATATCGAACTCAATTCACGGACAGTACTGTGTTAAACTTCTGTACGTTTTCCAGAAGTATCTCTTTATTTTGCACATTAGCCAAATTATTTTTCAACAAAAACAAAAGCAAATTATGACTGGGATTACGGACAGTAAAATTACAGTTCAGTACTTCGTGTAACCCCCATGAGCATTCAGGAGAGCACGTACACGTCGAGGCATGCTGTTCACGCGATTTGCCAAGGTTTGGACAGGAATCGCTTGCCATGCAGTGACAATAGTCTGCTGAAATTCACACACAGAGGTAGGCTGCTGGTCCAAGTTGTCGATTTGACGCGTTAATTCTGCCCACAAGTTCTCTATCGGATTCATATCCGGGGACATGGCAGGCCACTCCATATGCTCTACACCACGGTCAGCAGGAAAGTGTTGGATCATGCGAGCATGATGAGGCCATGCATTGTCATCTTGGAAGACAAAGTTTCCTCGAAAGGCTGCACGATAAAATGGAAGCAATGTTTCTTCCAGAATGACCCTGTACTTGAACTGGTTCAGGTTTCCATTCAGAACAACCAGGTCAGTTTTGCCCCCTGCATGAAAAGCAGCCCAAACGGTCACCCCACCACCTCCAGTTTGGACTCTTGGCACTATACAGTCTTCGTTGTGGGCTTCATGCACTTGTCTGCGCACTTGGACACGGCCATCTTGACGATAGACCAGAAATCTAGACTCGTCACTGAAGGTCACGTGATTCCAGTGTCCTGGCTGCGATTGACGGTGCTCTCTGGCCCACTGCAATTGGCGCTGGCTGTGTTGTCTGGTCAGGCGTGGCTTTCTCAGGGGACGCCTGGCACGATAGCCTGCTTGAACCAGTCGTTGGTTGACTAGCCTTCTGGATACAGGCACATTTGTCAGTTGCTGCCACTCAGCCCTAAGCCGATTAGCTGACTTGGTACGGCCATTGCAGACTAACCGGTGCAGCTGGCGATCATCTCTCCTTGTGGTTCTGCGTAGGCGTCCTGGCCTCGGTATTGGAGTAGGGACACCCCTCTGAGCATTTCGTTTCAGGATCTTTGACAACTGACCTTGAGTGATGCCATACTGCCGAGCAATAGCACGCTGTTTCATGCCAGAATTTCGTAAAGCCACCACTCCATGACAAAGAGCATTGTCAAGTTGATGGACCATCTTCAAAGGAAGCGGAAATAACTTTTGTAGATGTGCAGCAGTTGTTTTCCACAAATACAGAACGCAACAACCCTTATATACCCGATTGTGAAGCCAATCGTCAAATGTACCTGTCGTTACATTTTGTCACGCCACCTGTGATATAATCCTGTTATTGACTTCTTGCTGCGAAAGACAATCAGTGACATGGTTCTTTCAACAAAGACATCACCGAAGGGTAAAATAAACTCACCAGATTGATATACTGAGTTCAGAAAGTAAACCCAAGTCAAGAAAAAAAATAATTCCATATTACATATTAAATGCTAAGTCTGTACGTATATATATATATATATATATATGTATGTATATATATATATATGTATGTATATATATATATATATATATATATATATATATATATATATATATATATATATATATATATATATATATGTATTGTGATTCAAGCACTGTACTAATCGTTTTTTATTCCAATAGTAGGTCAAAATGTTCATATATTTTAATATTCTCCCACATCTCATCAATAGTAATTCTCCACCCCTGGAGCAGTCCATCCAGGTCTACTTTTGTTACTTAGTGCAGACTGTCAGTTTTATGTCTTGGGCAGCAGTAACCTCTTCACATTGCCTTGGATTATTGTAAACTAAAAAGTGATTCAAACTCTGGTGGGAGACCTTATTTAATTTGTCTGATTGAGAGTATAGTTACAATAAAAGTTCCTGATGAGACATGCCTTCCTCATTTCAAATCACAGATAGATGTTGCATCTTCTTCCTGGTTCAGAATCACTTTCAGGTGGTATGGATTTTGAGTGCAGAGGTTGGAAAACTGATGTCATGGTTTCAGCGAGAAAAAACAACGTTGAAGGTTTTGTCTGCCACATCCTAATTATTGACTCTGCCAACGTTATGAATGGAATTTAGTCCTTCATTGGTAGAACCCTGGTGTTGGGGTAGCGGCTAGGGTGCCGGCTTAGGATCCTAGGATCCTGGGATCGAATCCCGGTCGATCGCTGAATTAACGCCAGGGGGGTTGACTCAGCCTGTCATCCTTCCGAGGTCGGCTAATTGAGTACCAGTTCACTGGTAATTCCCTGTTTGTCGTTAAAGGCGGAAAAAAGGGTTGGCGTCAGGAAGGGCATCCGGCCGTAAAACATTGCTTCAAAAAGGGGACCAAAAAACAACAACAACCATGGTTCCCGAAAAAGGCCAACCCCCGCTTTGCGGGGAAAAATGGCCTCTAAAGGTGGTTATTTTTTTTTTTTATTGGTAGCATGATGTGGAGGAGCCACTCATCAGAGTCTCTACCATTCATGTTACACTGTTATGATGTAAAAGAACAAGGAGATGGGAGATACTTAAATTCATAATTAGACTTGGTTATAACCTTCCAGTAACACCCTTAGACATTACTCTTTTGTTCTTATGAAAGGGCTAACACTGAAAAGTCACCTCCGCCACACTGGTGCGGTGGTTAACATATTCCTCAGTTTTCAGGTGATGAAAATCTATCATCCACTTACCAAACTGACAAAAACCTTCACAAATAATAACATCACTCAAGGTATCACTCAGGTGTTGGTGGATTAGGAAATGGAATGCCTGTAATGGAAGCATGAAATATAGTTTTTGAAGGTATACAGGAAGATAACGTAAATATGGTGACAAAGTTATCCGGGGAGTTTGTCTGGGGCAGTACACCTATAAAAGCATAACACAAGCATCCGAGGCCAAACACTAGGTGCACAGAAATGAATTGTAGAGCACAAGGGCAAGAGCTCACTTGATCTTGGAATTTCAGTCCAAATACCTAACTGTAAAAGATTATCCTCATGATCCTTTTGACCTTTTGGGTTTTAAGGTAGAGGTGACAGAAAAGTTAAAATGTAAATGAAAAGTTAAAAAACATCATCTCTTCCTTATTATTCTGAGGCACAGTTTGTAAAGTGTCAGATTGTTCAACCACTAACAGGGTGCGAGCTGGGTTTCTCCTGTCGTTGCGCAGATTATTTGGACCCTATTGAGACTTGTTGTCCTGACGGCACCTCAAAATGGTATGTCAGAGGAAGGAGTGAATCAGGAAATTGGCAATGTGCTTGTCTAACAACCCAGGGTATGACATTACCTTCTGAGGGATAATGACCGATCAACTAGCATTAGTCCTCCTGGATAGAGGGAGATAAGTGTAAACATCCTGCCTTTCGACACGCACCATCGTGTCCTATTTTAGGCTTTTAAGCCACAAAAAACAAAAAACTATTAAAGTTTCCATCTGCATATTGGTCATTATGAATACACTTGGTCGCTGAACAGACATAACTCAAATAATTTCCATATTTGTGGTGGAGTTTGCATGGATATAACCAGGGCCGGCGCTACCATTAGGCCAACTAGGCAGCCACCGAGGGCGCAGACATCAGAGGGGCGCATTACTGAACCTTAAAGGATCACAGTTTTATACAAATTATTGTTTTAAGAAAAAACATAATAAAAGGAAAATATAATAGTTCATTGTTCATAATAGTGTAAGTGATTAATTTTGAGCATGTACGCTTTGTGGCATATGTCACATCCTGCTTGAAACTGACTAGCCTGCTCCCATGCGCCTTCTCCCATACGTCACATCCGGCATGTTCAAAACGCTGCCGCCATTTCGTCGTTGGGCGCATGGATTGATCATCGTCAGGAAAACGGGAGAATTAATAATCGAAGTTGGCCAAAAAAAATTTGGTTGGGGGGGGGATGCAAGTAGCTGGCCTAGCCAATGGCGCAAAATAGTCTGGCGCCGGCCCTGGATATAACTCGTGTACGACCTGGTAATTGAAACTTCTTGGTGCACCTTCTCTGCATGGACTCGTGTTTAATACCAATTAATGCATAAGGCACTTGGGAAGAAAAGATAAAATCCAGGAGACATGCATTATGGACTTCACTTTTCAGTAGATTAGGAATGATTGAATGCATAATGCATAGGGAGAGAAACTGTTGAACACTCAAGTAATCACCACACCAGGCTATCAGATAAGATAATATGGCATAACAAAAGGGTGTCAGACATGCTCGCATTCTGATAATATAAGAGTTCTTGCACATTTTCCGTTTAATATCATCCTTCCACCTGACCTTTTGTTTTCAATCAAACTTGATGATCAGGTGTATAAAAGGTCCTTTCGTCTCAATCACATTTGCCTTATTTACTATTTGTCATTCCAACAGCAAAATGCATTATCCCGACATCGCGTGGTATTCCATGCATTATAAATCATCACAAATTGTGAGCTTTTTGTCCTTTCATATTTGTTTCCGCGACTTTGCTGTCAAATTGCAATCCATTGCTGATAGGAAAAGTGCTTGATTGGTATAGAGCAAATGTATAACAGCAGGTCCTCAGGTTCTGACTTCAGAGCATTGAAAATACATGTTTGTTTTTTTAATCGAATCACAGAATCAAAATTAGTTTTGATCTAACTAGTACAGCCGTTTACTATGGGAGCGACAAGGGGAGTCATGTTTTTATCATTATTATTCCCAATTATTATTACTACTAGTGGGGTCACCAGTGGGAGTCCCATGGGCATGCACGTGTGTGACATTTGGACATTCTGAGTTTGATGCTGCACATTCAGATTTACAAATTGGTTACTGGCAATTTATCAGATCCACAAATAATGTAATCTACACAATGTATTTACTTCTGATAACATGTGAATGCATGTGCGTGCACATGGGAAATACAGTTTGAAATGTGTCATTACATCTTTTATAAAATGTGACTTCAAGAGCTCAAATCCTCTCCCTCCCCGCCCCCATCCCTCCTACATCACGCACACAGCACCAGGGAGTGGATTACCCACAGGGGAGTGGGTCGCACGCACACACGGGGGAGTGGGTCACACACACACACACACACACACACCCGGGGGAGTGGGTCACACACACACACATGAGTGGGTCACACACACTGGGGGGGGGGGGGGGGGGGAGGGGAGTCGGTCACACACACACACACACACACACACACACACACACACACACACACACACACACACACACACACACACACCTACGAGTGGGTCACACACATCTCGTTTTTTCATTTCTATTCCTCACAATTCTGTTTCTCTCTTATTCACATACACACACGCACACATGCACACATATCCACACACACACACACACACACACACACACACACACACACACACGCACACACACACGAGTGGGTCACACACATCTCGTTTTTTCATTTCTTTTCCTCACAATTCTGTTTCTCTCTTATTCACATACACACATGCACACATACACACATATCCACACACACACATATATCCACACACACACACACACACACACACACACACACACACACACACACACACATACACACATATACACACACATATACACATATATACACATATACACATATACACACATACACACACACACACACACACACACACACAAGATTGAAAACCATAGGTAAGTTTGACTGCATAGTCAGTCAAATATAACGTGTCAAATATAACGTATAACGTATAACGTAACGTAGTCAAATATAACGTATCAAAGTCAAATATACGTGCCTCTTATACACTTATTGAGAGACGCACTGAGGCTACTTGTGTCTCTCTACATGTCTTCTTCGTACCTTATTTAGTCAGACAAGTTCCTCATCCCACAGGAAGATGGCCATATGCTCCTCACCCTCAATTCCCCATACACTCCTTCAGGGATGCAAACACACTGGTATTTGTAAGCCATTCCACAGCATCTTCTGCATTACCTGATCATGAGGAGGAAGACACTTGCCTGATTGAACAGCATAACCAAAGTGCATCTCTTCGATTAATGTAAACAAAAAAAGAAAGTCTTTTGTTGTTACAAAAACAGATTTTATGTACTTATTTTGATGGCCTAACGTTGATAAATTGCACCTCTTCTGGACTAGCGAAACTTCAAAGTCATTGATTTGGGAGCAATCTAAACACTTCAAAGTCATTAACTTGAGAGCAATGTATGGTTGATAGAGGGAATAATAAATTGAAGTAGAAATGAGAAGTAGCATGTGGTCCTCTCTGCGAAACATTTTAATTTTGGAAGTTAGTTCGTAATAGCTTGTGGAAGAGCTGGTACATTGAATGAATCAGGACGCAACAAGACGCAAAAGGAACAGTAGAGACATACACAAAAGGAACAGTAGAGAGAGGGTGAAACAACAACAGCAGAACAGAAGTCCAATATAGAGGGAGCCTTGGACAAACAAAGGGTGTGGGGAGGAACGGGTGGCAGGAGAGGATGCATGGGATGGGCAAGGTGATGTACGAGGTGGACAAGATGGATATAGAAGGAAGTTTGCTCACTCGAAATTTGGATGGAGGAGGGATTGGGGTGAACAGGGAGCTTTATGAGGGTAGAAAATATTGTTACGGTTCTTCGCTGCCCTTCTTCCGCTTACCAAGGGGGGATTAATCCCCTTGTTCTTTCTGGGCTTGATGGAACCGAGACTTGAAACGTCCCTTCCGGCAAACGCAAAGTGGGGTTTCGGGACCAACTCTCGCTCGTACCTAATTCCCTGCGCCGCCACGGAAGCGAGGAAGCAAGCCTCGCACGAGCCACGTGTGGTTTGGGTATGCCGAGCGGATTGAGTACCACGTGGTCCATGCAGTTTAGTAGTGGAACCCGATTCGAGCGGTTATATTCGTACCACACTTAGCCAATGAGGAAACCACAGGAACGATCGAATGGAAAAAGGAAGAACACAGGTTTAATTATTCCCACACGTATATGCAATGATCGGGGACGCAGAGACACAGGGCAGCACTTAATCAGTCTTATCTTACCCCCTGGACTCGGGCCCGTCACACTCACACAGGAAATTGCAGATGGATTGATGTCCCAACCAGATGCATCGACGTGGTCGTCCAGGAACGGCCCCGTCCGACTCTCCACGGTCCCAGCACGTCCCGCGAAGATGGCAGCAGGCGGTGGAAGGAACCTCGTAGCGTGTCTCCCGAACAAAGGCAGCCGGTGAGGTGGAAGAGCAAATGCGGGACTCTCAGCTTGGCTGGCGATTACTCAGCCGTTATCACTCGCGCGACTTAATGCACTGTATATGGATCGGCCTCCAACTCAACCGAGCGTCACTTTATAATAGCGCGTATTCCGGTTTATGCGCGTCTTTCTTCACCCGCGTATCTCTCACAGTCCTTGGACGCTCTCAACTCCGGCTGGTCATCGATTCCTCCGGGTTGGTCAGTGCGCGCGAGTTCTCCGTTCATCAGCAGGTCCTCAAGTCCTCTTTCTCATCAGCGAGTCCTCTTGGGGGCTTTGTGCGATGGGTTATATAGGTACGCCCCCGAACCTTCTGGAACCCTCTCGAACCTTCTTACCACGCCCTGTGACGCAGTGCTGCCGCCACCACCTCTGAGCCATGATTGGCGGCTCGTGCTTACCATCAGCGCTTCTGCCACCCCTCATTCGGCTCCGTCCCGACCCTCCTCGGCCTGCCTCGTGTTAATTCGCCCAAAATGAACCAAAGTCAGTGCAAAGGGGCATGAGGCTAGGGAAGCTGGAAAGTCGGTAGAAGTAGGGCCTATTCTCCTGACTCTACTCAACGCAGAACTAACATAGGAAAAGGACTAAGCTCACAAATACTAAGAAATAACTACACTAACGCGAGGCTACATGTTGCTTGTATGACTAACTATGAGGGGGAAATTTTAACCTTTATTATACTCACTGTGCAAACTCAAAACCGCAACAATATCATGGTTTTGGATTGGGGTTGATCTGAGATGGGGTGGAACAGCTGTCTTGAAAACCTGGAGGGAAGAATGAGATTGAAGGGAGTGTGGAAGTTGATTCCACAAGTAAGGAAAAATACGAACGAATAAGTAGAGGTGAGCAGTAATCCTGGATTTAGGTAGTTTCACCACAATCGGCCCATAAGGGGGGTTATGGTGGACTGTGTGTGCCCTGTAGAAACATGGGGGAGGGGACAAAGCACGTAGAGTCCCTGTATAGAGAGAGTTGCGACATGTGGAGTCCGAAAAAAATTGATCACGTGGTCTGTGGACGCCATGTTGTTTCCTGTCCGATCTTCGCGTGTTTTTGGCCTTGCATTGAATACATACGAGGAACGCTCTATTTTATTGGCTGGCTTTGTTTGTTGTCTTTAATAATACTTAATAATGTGAGTATTGTCTTTAATACTCACACTCATTCTAATGACGCCAAATACTTAAGATCACACGCTGATAAGACTCTCCTTGTCTGTAATAGAACTCATATGCCATACGGGGACAAAGCCTTTTGCAACTCAGTACCTGCCCTCTGGAACAAACTACCTATAACTATTCGGACCTCACACGACAAAAACTTTCAAATCAAAACTCAAAACACATTTATTTCCAAAGTAACTTAATTGTATTTTTTGAAAAGTAGCTTTAAGTCGTATTCTTCTAAGATTGTGTAATGTAAGTTGTAGTCTTCAAGATATGTTGTGAAGCGCTTTGTTCATTTCATGCTAAGGCGCTATATAAATACTGTTATTATATTGTTATTATTATCATGTACATGTATGTAATTTGGAATAGTTTAGATGTACACCATACAACTAATTGTACATTGCTATGAAAATCGGGTATGTTTTACATGCATACTCTTCCATTGCAAGTCTGGATTACAATTTCTGGGCCTTTTATATAATTACAATTTAATTGTGCATATGTATTTCTCCCGGTGCGCCTACATGAAAAGTTAAATTACTTTTTAATTTTCATATTTAAAATCAACATTTCTGTCATTTGTCAAGATGCTTTTAAGGTAATCTTGTTATAATAATAGGAATTTATATAGCGTAAATTGCAGGAGCCTCTAAGCGCTTAGAAAAGAGAAGAAAGCCAGCGAGATGAATATACAAATACAAATTATACAAGAAGAAAACCTAAGATATAATCAGATGTAGGCATTTTCAAATAAATGAGTCTTTAACAGAGATTTGAAAATGTTCACATTGTCGGCTTTGTGTGCATGCATGCTCGTCAAGAAAGTAAGACGCAAGAGAGCAAGGTAGTCCAGAAAATGATAGGCACTTCCTGTCCCCTCTTTCCCTTTTATTCCTTTTCCCCCCTCTCCTCCCTCTCCTCCCCACATAAAACTACATTTCTGAACAAAGATTATTGCAATAAACAAAATCCGATTCTTATCTTGGACTAAGAGAAAATCATATCAAAAGCGAGGGGCACGGTGCAAATCACAAATTACACAAAGTAGGCACTCAAATTTTGTACGAGGTTACGCACAATGTATATACACACTAGCGGGCAGTGCACTAGTGCGTGGCGCAAACAATGGAAACAAAATGGCTTCTAATTCCGGGTTGTCATAACTCTATACAGGGACTCAAAAAGCACGGAAAGGGCAAAGGGTGCAAGGCCAGAAAGGAGGTGGTAGAAGACAAATAGACCACCGACCTGTCTGCGATGGAGAAGTCATCGGCCCATAGACTCAGCTTCATCACTTGAGATTCCAATAATCTTGAAGGCCTTGGTTTCCATGGCGTCCAGTTGAGCAAGATGTGAGGCAGGGGACCCAGCCCAGAGGGGAGAGCAGTACTCCATCAAGCTGTGGATTTAAACAATGAATTTGTTTTTGAATATTTTAGATTACAAATTTTATACAGTACCTTTCCACATTATTTTAAGGCAGCCTTTCTCTTAATTCAATCATTCATTTGTACATGGCACGTGGCTGTTGGTTGCATAATGCTGGGAGCATAACTGTGCTGCTGATGCAGTGCCCCATGAAGGTTAGGATAGGATCTTTGAATTTAGAAAGGGTGCCAGCAACAGTCATCTACTCGTTACAAAGGCCAACTTTAGATATTTAACATCCATCATCAAATGCTGGCAACTCAGGTGCACAGATAAACATACTATCCAATGGATAGCATGCTCATTGATAGAATGAAATATTCCTGAAAAACACCAGGTGACAATTTATCGTCTGGTCTGGAAACATAACCAAGACTTCAGCAGCTGAAATGTGCATATGCGATAAATCTGAGCTATCATGCCAATTGCCTTCCCCATCACTTCATATTGTTGTGGATTTGAGAATCCTGTGTAATTGTTGTAAATATCACCCTCTGTAAGTGTAATGAATTCTTGTAAATATCTCCGTGTTGTGTGTAAAGGTCAAAGGTCGTCCTCCTAGTTAATCCATATACATACACGTAGGCCACCATATACCCTCCTAAATAGTTATTTCCTTATTATGTGTATTAGTTTAAGGCTGTGTCTCCCATTAATTGACTCTGCATTGCACCGAATTGAAATAAGATAGATTCCCTTTCATTCCCTCAAAGCCTCTATTGCCAACTGCATTCGCCGCCATTGCCATGTGCTCTAACTCGGAGAAGAAGGTGGGAGGAGTCAACCAAACGCCAGGAACAAGGCGTGGCTTTGCCAACGCCTCATCAAGGGGGTGGGATCGGTGAGCCCTCGCGACCAATCCAGGCCGAGGCGAGCTCACCGATGGGCGTTTCTAAAAGGCCGGCGGCTTGATCGCCACGCGCCTTATAAAAGGAAGTTGGGAGGGACTGCTTAAGCAGATGACCGAGGAAGCCCCCACGAGCAGATAAAAAGTGCGTAAGAGTCCAGTTGAGGAGAAGCGGAGAGAGGGATTTGAGGGAGGTGTGCTGGACCAATGGCAGATTCTGCAGAGTAGGAAAAGAGCGTCAGAGACGCAGGAGGCGGAGGACGCGTGAGACAGCTGCCGGTGTGAAACCGAATATGTGGAGCTGCCGGCTCCTCGCTGCCAGCCCGAAGCGGAGCTGTGTTTGCCGGGTTTTCACCTCGACCCCAAAGCGTGGATCAGAGCGCGCATTTGGAGCTGGACCTCGACGCCTACCATCTGCCTGGACCCTCCTCTGCCATCCCAAACCATTCCTGCCATTCCATCCTTTTGTGTACGTGAGTTTGTTTTGTGTGTCTTGTCCCTGGGTATAAGTTAAGCCTGTTTAGATAAGTTAGTATTTGCACTGTGTCTTCTGATCCTTCCATCCTTCTGTCTTTATTTTCATATCTTTCCTTCTCCTTGGTTCCTTTAATTGTGTAAATAGTAGTAATAAATTATATTTGTTCTTCCTACTTTTGCCTTCTTCTTCTTCACATCCGTTCGTATTTGAGGTTTCCACATTGAACACCTGTGGCGCGATTTTGGCCAACGTTTCGGAATCGGGTTAGTGAATGCTAATGACTCGAACTTCGGGTTGCTAAAAACCGCTCGGCAACTAGACCATCTAAAACCGGGGTTCGAGCGGGAGTCCCTCCCCTGCTTCGCGGTCATGAGTGGCACTCAGGTCCTTGGGACTTTTCGTAGACCAAATACCCTGGCTGCTCCCGACCGGAAGGAGCGTTGGGACTTCAGGACTCACGTCTGTCAGTCGCACACAAGGGGATTAATCCCCCCTTCTTAAGGGGAAAAAGGGCCGACGTAGAGATCTGTAACAATTGGTGTCAGGAGCGAGATTCGGACCCGAAGTGCGTTTAGCGCACTCAAATTACGAGTGGCCCAAAATTTTATTTTATATTCCTAAATTTAAAATCGTGCCATGGATAATCAAAGCAAGCAGATGCCAGTGGGTGAGTTAGAAGGGGGGGTAGAATCGACCCAGGACCCCGGGGAGGATTTGGGAGTAATGGAGGAGCGCAATACACATTGGGTTGTGGGGGTATCAGGTGCACAAAATGGCGGCGCTTCGCACGTGGTCGTGGCAGCCGAGCCCGAGATGCCGGAGTACATGAGAGTATTTATGATGCAAATAATGGCCAAATTAGACACCCAAAAAGAAGAGACGAGGGCTCAGGGTGAGCAGTTGGGGGGCCAAATGGGGGCAATGAGGGACGAAGCGAGGGGTACCAGCGCCCAAATTGGGAAGTTGGACAGTAAATTTGGGGGATTAGAAAATCAAATAGGGGAATTGAGAAATGATATGGGAAGCCAAATCGGGGGGCTCGAAGGTAAATTGGGGGGCCAACTAGAGGACATGGGTAATCAAATTTGGGAAATGAAGGAGGGGTTAACGGGGTTGGAAAATAGAATGGCTGCCCAGGAGAACCAGATGAAGGGGGTGAAGAATGGGTTAGGGGGGTTAGAAAACACTATGGAAGGCAAATTGAGGGAAATAGGGGAGCAATCCGCCCGGGAAATTAAACAAATGGGAGAGCAGATATAGGAGGTGAAAATCGGGTAAGAAACCAAATTGGATGCTCAGAGGAATGATTTGGAACAGATGAGGGCAGCATCTACCAAAGAGATGGGAGAAATGGGGGAGGAGATCAGACGAGGTGTGGGCGAGGAGGTCGCGGGAGTATGTGAGGAGGTAAAGCGAGGTGAGGAGCGTATGGAGAAAGAGGTGAGAAATAGGACGGTTAGGTTACAGGGGGGCATAGAAGATCTAACGAGGGGAGTAGAGCAGCTGACGGTGGGACAAAAGGAATTAGTGGAGCAAGTGGAGAAGAACACCGCGGTAATCGGGGGGTTAAAGGCGACTAAGAAGGAGATAAAAAAGGGACTTATAGCGACAAAGAGGGAATGTCAGATGGTACATGAGGGGTTGACAAAGAGGTTGGACAAGGTGACAGAGGCAATGGAGACGAAAGAACGGGAGGTGAGGACGCACATAGAAACGATCAAGGTGGCCTTAGAGGAAAAAATTGAGGGGGCGCACTGGGAAATGAAAGAGGTGAAGCAAAAATTAGAGGATGTGGAAGAGGGGGTGAGTGAAATTAAGAAGAGACGGAGGGAAACTAAGAGAGAGATAAAGGAGGAAGTGAACGAATTGGTGCAAGGTCTGTACTCAAATCGTGATGGTGTGCTTACTGACCAAATAAAGAGTTTGCAGGTGGCGGAGGAGGAGCAAAGACGAGGTGCCGAGGTGAGTGGCGATATACTCGGAAATGTATATGGTGTGAGGGGAGATTCAGTCGGCTTGGGTGTTGGTGTAGACCCGGGTGTTCGTGAGGGACCAATGGTGAGGTGTATGACTGGTCCGGAGTGTATGGATAAAGGATGTCCGACTATGGGGTGTGTGAGGAAAAAGTGCGTGCCGAGGAGTGAGTGTGCTGTCTAGAGTGAGTGGGTCGTGGCGCAGGTGCGGGGGGGTGGGGGGCACATGGAAGCGCGTGATGGGGAGTGCTACAGGGGATGTAACGAAAGAGTGCACACCTGTGGTGAGTGTTACGGAGGACGTAACGGGAGAGTGTGCACAAGAAAGGGGTGTAACGGACGGGTGCATGATTACAGAGTGCGCTGTCGAGAGTAAGGATGAATGCGCGACCGAGTGTGGTGGTGAGAGAAGTGAGAGTGACACGGAGCACGAGTTGGTTGTAGCAGGTGAGAGAGGATGCACACCTGGAATGGAAGGATGCACTCCTGTAATGGTCGAGCGCGTGGGGGAATGCACACTTGAGTTGGTAGTGAAGCACGTGATTGGGTGTGCGGGTGAGTGCACACCCGTGGTTGTCACAGAGGATGTGACCGAGGAGTGGGCGCGAAGAGGTGTGTTGGTGAGGTGTACGAACGACGAGTGTGGGCCAAGGTGTGCGGTGGTCAGGTGTGTGACAAAGTCTATGAGTGTACCTGGGGTGTGTGTAAGAGAAGGTGCAATGACGGAGAGTGTGGAGACAGCTGGATGTGTGAGCAGGGAACGGAACGCGGGGTGTGAGCATGCAAGTGAAGCATCGACGCTAAACGTGATAGCGGTTAGATCGACTTGTAGCCGAAGCGAGCCCTCGGTTCGTGCCGGGCTTTGTGTGCGGAACCAGCGGGGATCGTAACCACGGCGGTTTCGAAAGAACCGCCGTATGCGATCCACGCCGGGCCTAGCTCTAAACGGGCACGTCCGTGCTCCGCTAAGCGGAGCGGGCGGCCCGGTAGGAAGGGGTCGTCACGGCGACCCCTTGTGGTTGAGGCGTTCCGGCAGGGCGAGATCGGGCCATCAGACGGCTCCGTGCCGAGATGGTGCGTGGAATCTCGGCCCGAGTAAACCTCCTTCCCCGCACAGAATGCCGGACGGACCCAACCGCCGGCAACAAACCACCCGCATTCATTGCTCGGCTTTGCGAAGCCGAGTTTTAATGAGGTAAAGACGCACCGAGGCTCCAGTGAAAGGACATTTGGTAGGGATAGGGAGTTTGTGATTGGAAAATTTTTGATTGGCTGGAATTTGATGAGCAAAATTTATAGTGGAAGATGCCCGATGTGGTGGGATGGCAATTCTGCCATCCCTCCCACAACGGGGCACATGAGCAATAGCTATGGGGTTTGGCAGTGAAAACTAGCCCGGGAGGGTTAGGATAATGTATAGGGACCTAGAGATGACCGTAGGTAACTGTAGATTTAAGTAGCAACATTGGACAGGTAGTCGGGGACATAGAGAGGTTAGAATGGATGATAATGATGAGGGAGCGCAACAATGTAATGGGCGACGGGGAAGCGCGAGTTTTAGCAGGGCACCAGGTAGATCAGATGATGCCGTGTGTTTAAGAATCGGAAGTGTATTGTGAAAAGTGAGTGAGGTGATTGTGAGTTGTATTGAGCGTGGAAGTGTATGGAGCAGTGCATGAGGAACAATTGTGGTTGTGCATTGTATGGAATGATTGAAGAAGCCTGGGAGGAAGGAGGGTGCAGGTGGCACCAGGTGTGATTGCACAGGTGTGCAAGTGAACAAGTGTATGGAGCAGTGTATGAGTGAGTAATAGTGATTGAGTGTTGTGTTGAGCAAATGGTCCTGGGAGGAAGGAGTGTGCAGGAAGCACCAGGTGTAGGAGTGATGGCACAGGTGTGCAAATACAGGTGTATGGAGAATGGTTGTGTGGAATACATGGAGTATGGAATATATGGAGTATGGAATGGGTGGTGTGGAGTGAGTATGGTGGAAACTGTGGAGTGGAGTGGATGGTGCGAAGGTGTGGATGGGGGAAAAGTGGACCCCTATCACGAATACCCAGGGAGGTTAGTTTAAGAGTTAGGTAGAGGGAGTAGGTAAATTGTGGTTGGACATTGGCATCTGTGGTGCGTGGTTGAAGAATGGTGTTTGGATGGGTGCATTAGTGACGTGGAAATGGCTGGGCATGTGGCCTGTTGGTGTGTGTAGTTGAATGGGCACTCCGCCACTGTTAGGATGTCGGCCAGGTGAGGCCGCAGGTGGGCTCTGGGAGCCGTTAGAGTTGTGGATGGGGCCCGAGGATCCGGAAGACGGACCCGGGTAGCCCAGTGCCAGAGAGGGCACCGAGTGGGGTAAGCGCCAAGGAGGGCCTTCCCCAGGTAGATAGGTTAGGGTAAGGAGCAGGTAAGCTCGGAGGCAACTGCAGTGGTGGAGGTGTGCAGGTGGGTAGACCTGCTGGGAGAGCCACACGACCCAGTCCTGAAATTGTGCAAAGGCACAGGGAGTTGAATCGGGGGAGTAAGTCCTCAAATTGACGAAGCACCACAGTTTGGTCAATGGGAATTTGGTTCTTAAAACCGCATAGAGTAAGAAGGCCAATGGTTTGGCAGGGAAAGACCCCGGGTAGTGTAAAGTGTGTTAATGTCATTTAAGAGAATAGTTAGGATTGAAATGTCCTTGCACCATCTACATCCACTCACCTGAGGTGACGGTGCTCCACACCATGCCATGGTTGTTTTTTTTTTTTGTGCAAATGTTTTGGATTGTGAGACGCATCATGACGTGGGTGTGACATTGTGCTGATGTTCCATCTCTCCCTCCTTATGAGGATTGATGATGAATTGGGGATGGCAAATTTTGGATGAATGGGATTGTGACGAATTTGGAGTAGGGGAGATATGGGGAAGACGTGACGGTAGTGACGGATTTGTAAATGTGTAGATTGTTGTAAATATGGGGTAAGGGCAAGGGTAGAGTAGGTAACAGGGGGGGTGACATACGATCGGGACGAGCTTTTCTCCGCTCGGTCTCCAGGCGCACCTCACCTTGCATTGCCTTTATTGATGTGTACCCTTGTGACCTTGCCCCTCGCTAACCTGCCCTCTCTGTCTTCCTTCCCCGACCCATGGATCGTGCTCTCTGGGCACCGAGGGGAGCGTGCGTGAGACCGCCATTGTGTGCCCGAACCCCCGCAACCAGCTGCCTGCATCGATGCACCACTTATGGACCACATGTCTGTGGCTGAGCACCACTCATGGACCCCACGGGTTGGGGCATGGCCCCTCTGCTGGAACCGGCCACGATGGCCCAAGATCTTGCTTGCGGACCGGTGAGGTGGCACCAAGCCCACAGGTGAACCACTCATAGTCAGCCCCTGTGGGCCATAAATAAAAACGGACACATTTTGTGCATTTTTTATGTCCAAATAGGCCGCCAGCAAGAAGAGGAAGAGAGACAACATCAAGAACAATGGCCAGCAGAGGGAGCCAAAGAGCAAGACCACCAGCAGGGTTTGTTTTGTTGTTTATTATGAACTATGGTGACTGTGCACTGACTGGTGCTTTATGGTGCTTTGGTGATTATGGTGCTGGTGCGTCGATGCAGCGCAGGCTGTCTCCCCTCCCCCCCTCCCCCCCCCCAAAAGAACAATCGCAGGTCCTGGGTTGCGTTTTGTAAATAAAATCAGCGTCACTTGTAAATAATGCTCCCCACCATTCATGTTTAGTTTGAAGACAATTCCGCAATTCGGTTATCCTGTGGGCATGAATCAGTTAGATAGGGTGCAATGCAGCAGGGGGACATACTTATTTGTGTTTTAAAACTGTCACACTCAGGGTCAGGTTAATTGTAGAGGGAACTACACCTACATGTCACACTAAGTTAAAGTTTTATAGGCCCGAGCACGTGCCTGGAGGATGAGGGTGCAGTGTTGTGGATTTGAGAATTCTGTGTAATTGTTGTAAATATCACCCTCTGTAAGTGTAATGAATTATTGTAAATATCTCCGTGTTGTGTGTAAAGGTCAAAGGTCGTCCTCCTAGTTAATCCATATACATACACGTAGGCCACCATATACCCACCCTAAATAGTTATTTCCTTATTATGTGTATTAGTTTAAGGCTGTGTCTCCCATTAGTTGACTCTGCATTGCACCGAATTGAAATACGATAGATTCCCTTTCATCTATCTATAATTCCAGTAATCTCTGTCTGTACGTTTGTTTGTCTGTGACCGCTGTTTCTCGACAACCACGGGTCCGATATACTTTTAACTTGCCAGGTATATTGCTGGGGACCCGAGGATGTGCCTTTTCAAGGTTTCATATTAATCGGACAATTACTTACCGAGCTATGTCCAAAAAACGATTCAACCAATCAGAGAGCAGCGAACGATCGCGTGTGCCGAACGTGGCGGGCACACTCTGCCTCGGATGGCACATTTGAGAGCATATTCATTTATTTCACGTTTGCAAACTATGTTGGCGTTAAACTATGTTTTACAACTAATAAAAACGAATTTGCGATTCATTCGCTTTCCTGCGCGTTTGTGCACGCGATGGCGATTTCTTTACCAAACTCCGGAAGCCGTTCGCTTTGGACCAAACCATTGCATGTAAATAGAGGGGGGGGATTGTCACCACTCGCAAGCCGTTCGCTTTGGACCAAACCATTTCATGTAAATAGAGGGGGGGGATATAATTTTAGATATAGATATAGTACGGGCATGCCCTAGTTCCCTCAAAGCCTCTATTGCCAACTGCATTCGCCGC
Source organism: Myxine glutinosa (assembly GCF_964187855.1). Lineage (NCBI taxonomy): Eukaryota > Metazoa > Chordata > Myxini > Myxiniformes > Myxinidae > Myxine > Myxine glutinosa. The sequence continues at coordinate 54,907,805 of NC_136268.1, forward strand.
CATTGCCATGTGCTCTAACTCGGAGAAGAAGGTGGGAGGAGTCAACCAAGCGCCAGGAACAAGGCGTGGCTTTGCCAACGCCTCATCAAGGGGGCGGGATCGGTGAGCCCTCACGACCAATCCAGGCCGAGGCGAGCTCACCGATGGGCGTTTCTAAAAGGCCGGCGGCTTGATCGCCACGCGCCTTATAAAAGGAAGTTGGGAGGGACTGCTTAAGCAGATGACCAAGGAAGCCCCCACGAGCAGATAAAAAGTGCGTAAGAGTCCAGTTGAGGAGAAGCGGAGAGAGGGATTTGAGGGAGGTGCGCTGGACCAGAGGCAGATTCTGCGGAGTAGGAAAAGAGCGTCGGAGACGCAGGAGGCGGAGGACGCGTGAGACAGCTGCCGGTGTGAAACCGAATATGTGGAGCTGCCGGCTCCTCGCTGCCAGCCCGAAGCGGAGCTATGTTTGCCGGGTTTTCGCCTCGACCGCAAAGCGTGGATTGGAGCGCGTGCTTGGAGCTGGACCTCGACGCCTACCATCTGCCTAGACCCTCCTCTGCTGTCCCAAACCATTCCTGCCATTCCATCCTTTTGTGTACGTGAGTTTCTTTTGTGTGTCTTGTCCCTGGGTATAAGTTAAGCCTGTTTAGATAAGTTAGTATTTGCACTGTGTCTTCTGATCCTTCCATCCTTCTGTCTTTATTTTCGTATCTTTCCTTCTCCTTGGTTCCTTTAATTGTGTAAATAGTAGTAATAAATTATATTTGTTCTTCCTACTTTTGCCTTCTTCTTCTTCACATCCGTTCGTCTTTGAGGTTTCCACATTGAACACCTGTGGCGCGATTTTGGCCAACATTTAGGAATCGGGTTCGTGAATGCTAATGACTCGAACTTCAGGTTGCTAAAAACCGCTCGGCAACTAGACCATCTAAAACCGGGGTTCGAGTGGGAGTCCCTCCCCTGCTTCGCGGTCAGGAGTGGCACTCAGGTCCTTGGGACTATTCGTAGACCAAATACCCTGGCTGCTCCCGACCGGAAGGAGCGTTGGGACTTCAGGACTCACGTCTGTCATTCGCACACAAGGGGATTAATCCCCCCTTCTTAAGGGGAAAAAGGGCCGACGTAGAGATCCGTAACAATACAAACACTTTTACATTATTCAAATAAATAATATTTAATGTGTAATCTTTTCGATATTGTAATCAGTAACTTGTAAAATATAGCATTTATTGGTGTTGTTTAAATATTCTTTTGTAGTGATTTTTTGCAACTTACATCACTATTTTGACTTCTTTTTTCAAGATGACATGCTCAAAGTAGTACATGTACAAGATATTTATGTACTAAACTGCATGTTGCAGATAATTATTAATATCCTGGAATCAGACCAAACCAAATCCAAAACCTGGGATGAGAAATATTATTAACACTTGTCAGAGAGTGGTAATTGTGACATGTATCATCTTCTATATATATAAAAGAAAGTTTTTGTTTGTTTGTTTGTTTGTTTGTCTGCACGCGCTAATCTCCTGAATGGTGAAAGATAAGAGGAACCCTATCGAACAAAAAATGTCGGGACGGGCCCCAGGAAGGTTATAGGCTAGGTGGCGAGGCCGGTCGAGGCCCACCTCGGCCGGGCTGGGCCCATTTCGCAATTAAAAGCTGAGCTGAATTATAGTAGTCAATCTTCTATGGCCACGAGTAAAAGCTGAATTATGGTAGTAAATTCATTCAAAAATAATCCGGGCAACGCCGGATGCATTCAGCTAGCATATATATATATATATATATATATATATATATATATATATATATATATATATATATATATATATATATATATGCAGTCGTGGCCAAAAATATTGGCACCCTTGCACTTTTTTCAAATAACTCACAATTTTCTCGAAAAATAAGTTGAAATTGACAAGAATATGTGGTCTCCACAATTCTTTATTTCACTGTTAATATGACAGAACCTTTTTTTGATTCAGAACTTAATATATCCTTTTAAATCAGAAAATGAAAGGAAATGGCATTGACAAAATTATTGACACCCGAGACTTAATAATTGGTAGCACAGACTTTGGACAAAATACTGCAGTCAAGCGCTTCGTATAGCCGTGAATGAGCTTCCTACATCTCTCTACTGGCAGTTTGGCCAACTCTTCTTGTGTAGACTGCTCCAGTTCTCCCAGATTTGAAGGTTGCCTTCTCCCAACTGCTGTTTTCAGATCTCCCCACAGGTGTTGAATGGTATTTAGATCTGGACTCATTGTACTTAGGCAGTTAAGACCGAAAAATAGGGCGTATCGTTCATTTTTTCAGGAAAGCACCAAATTTGGCACAGATGTAGTATGGACCTATACAATTGTTTTCCTGAGGGGCGCCCAAAAATTCAGAACCCCTGGTGCTAGCACCTTCTAAAATCATGGTCACCAGAGCTAAGAGAGAACTTGGAATGCTGGCATCTGCGAAAGTCCCATCAAAACAATAATTCCCTTGAAAGATCTGTCTTCTCACTACCTGTGCTGCCGTGGCCAAGTTAATAGCTGCAGCATCGAAGTCGCTTTCGCAAGCTCTCTTCAGAGCATCCCCAACATCAGTGTCAAAAGCTAGCATCACATCATTACCCTTTTTACTGGCTGACAGGGATGGACAGTATGACAGTAAGCTGTCTTTCAAACGTGTGGAATTCACATTCACATCCTCTCCAACACCAAGGACCAAGGTCTATCAGTCGGTCTTTGTAGATGTTCACTAAATCTGCTAACCTAAAGACAGTGGCAAGACCCTGCTCACACTTCCGTGCCTCTTCAATGTAAGACAATAATTCAGCAAAGGCAATGCTACGACACCTTTGATCCTCTTCTCTGTCTGCTTTGTTAGATTGATGACCGAACAACACTTTCGAGGCACGGTTGTAAAGTGCACTTAGACACCGCTTATGATACCTAGCCTCAATAGCCACCATATCTCCTCCAGCAAGTTTTCTTAGCAAGTGAGTGTCTTTCAGCATTACAGCATAGCGTCGGACATTTTCGTCTAAACCAAATGTAGAAGCCCTTTGGAGTCCAGCATCTCCATCCAGTCCATCACAAAAGAAACAAGTTGGTTCTGATTGCTCACTAATGTGTGACAGATTGATGAAACGACGTGTTTTCACTGGACTACCTCCCTGCTGTGCTTCTGATCCATCTAATGTCCGCTTCTTGGCAGAGGCATACCTATCAATTTTGGAGACAGAAAGTTTACTTCGGCAGGACTTATGCCATGATGCAGTGTTCGATATCAATGTCATTTCAATGCCATTGCCATCATCAATGCGATCGAGGTCGATCTTGAATGGATCGTAGCCCTTTTCCTGTGCTAACTTCAGCTGACCATCCAACAACTTGTAGCTCACATCAGCATCCAAGCGTGTGCCCCTCTTTGGCTGTTGAAGCGATTCTGATGTCGTCTCTTGACAAAGGACACCGAGACTCCAGTCAGTTGATGGGATGTCTGGTGGATCATCATGGCTCCCACTAGGGCGAGGTTGAACCAGGGTGAACTTCTTGGACATTTTCTCAATCTGAAAGAAAGAAATAAGACTTGAAAAAATATATATAATTCATACATAAAATAAAAGTGACATAATGGACATGTATTACACAGATAAAGTATTATTATTATTGATTAGATTGTGATTAGATAAACTAATTAAATAATGGCAATCAAACGCTGTGGCAGACACGTCTTACATGGCATACTATAGTATCGAAACATTACATTTGGTGCTAGATGTTGTATGGACCTACACAATTGTTTTCCTGAGGGGAGTTCCAGTGTCTTACCCCATGTAACTTTGATTAATTAATACCATTCCATTGTTATCAGAGACCAATAAAACAACGTGTATCACTTGGAATTGAAATTTTACCTAAAATACTATGAGAGATTCAAGGAAAATGGAAACACCATGGCGGCCATCTTGAAATTAAAGATGATGGATGCCAATCTTTATGCAATTGATCCCATTGGATTCAGAGACCATGAAAACATGGGGTAAGACACTGGAACTGTGGTGTTATCACTCATAGTATAGAAGTTATTGAGGGAAATAGGTCACAGAGGGCGGTCATGTTGAAATTCAATATGGCGGCCACCAGGGGTTCTGAATTTTTGGGCGCCCCTCAGGAAAACAATTGTATAGGTCCACAGAACATCTGTGCCAAATTTGGTGCTTTCCTGAAAAAATGAATGATGCTTCCTCTTAACTGGCTAACAATTGCTGGCCACTTCAGAACAGTCCAGCGTTTTGTCTTGAACCATTCCTGGGTGCTTTTTGAAGTGCATTTGGGGTTATTGTCCTGCTGCAAGACCCATGACCTTCGAAGGAGACCCAGCTTTCTGATACTGGGTTGAACATTGCGCTCCAAAATGCCTTGGTAATCTCCTGATTTCATGATGCCATTCACACATTCAAGGCACCCAGTTGCAGAGGCAGGACAGCACCCAGTTGCAGAGGCAGGACAGCAACACCAAAACATCACTGTACCTCCTCCATGATTGACTGTAGGAAAGGTGTTCTTTTCTTCGAAGGCTTAATTTTGGTTTCTGTAAACATAGAGATGATGTGCTTTACCAAAAAGCTCTAATTTGGTCTCATCTATCCACAGGACATTCTCCCAGAAGGAATTTGGCTTGTGAGGTGTGTTTTTGGAAAACTCCAGTCGGGCTTTCTCAGCAGTGGGGTCCGCCTGGGTTTCCTACCATAGAACCCCCTTTCCCTTTCATTGAGTTGGCGATGGATGGTGTGAGTTGAAACTATCGTACCTTGTGTCTGAAGGTCAGCGTGAATATGTTTGGCAGTTGATTGAGGTGCTTTCTCCACCATTCAAACAATCCTTCGCTGCAATATTCGATCAGGTTGTCTCTTGCTAGCGGCTAGGGTGCCTGCTGAGACAGCCTGGTGTTGGGCTAGCGGCTAGGGTGCCAGCTTAGGCTCCAAGGATCCTAGGTTCGAATCCCGGTCGATCGCTGAATTAACGCCAGGGGGTTGACTCAGCCTGTCATCCTCTCGAGGTCGGCAAAATTGAGTACCAGTTCACTGGTAATTCCCTGCTTGTCGTAAAAAGGCGACAAAAAGGGTTGGCGGCAGGAAGGGCATCCGGCCGTAAAACATTGCTTCAAAAAGGGGACCAAAAAAACAACAACAACCACGGTCCACGAAAAAGGCCAACCCCCGCTTTGCGGGGAAAAATGGCCTCTAAAATGTGGGGGTTGTCTCTTGCTACCACATCCTGGCAGGTTGGCTACAGTGTCATGGGCCTTTAATTTCCTGAAAACATTGCGTACGGTGGACAAAGGAACATCAAGGTCCCTGGAGAGGGACTTGTAGCCTTGAGATTGTCCATGCTTGGCTGCAATCTTGTGTCTGACCTCCTCAGACAATTCTCTGGTTCTCTTTGTTTCTTTCTTTGGAACACACAGTGACACAAAACAGCAGAATGTCTCCTTTTTCTCCATTCAAACTGGTCGAATGAGTGATTTTTATATTGTAGGCACCTGCAACTCACCTGAGGTGAGTTCAATTCCAAAGTTAAGGAGAATCACCTGCTTGAAATCTATTTATTTTTAACAACTTCTAAATGGGGCCAATTATATTGTCCGGGCCATTTTAGGATTTCTGTGTGGAATAAGCTAAGATTTAGTGATTTTTTCCAGCTTTTTTTGTTTTGTTCCACTGCAAACCAAAGAAATACAAATGTGGATACGAAGAATTTTTTTTTATTTCAACAATTTTCTGGAAGAACGTGCATTATTTGAAAAAAGTGAAAGAGTGTCAATATTTTTGCCCATGACTGTATATATAATTACAACCGCCTGACAAATCCAACAATGCACCGTTATTCAATCAACTCTTTCATTTTATTTGACAGACCAGTAAATTAAAGGTCAACTTCATAAAATGCATGGGTTCCTTATTTACTTTTCTTCCACAAGGACATTAATTCATATAACTAGATTCCTAATAGGTGTCCAAGGTCAACCTTCACTTTCAGCAGACAATATTTTCTTTGTATCTTTAATTGAAATTAGTCTTGTGATTCTCAACCGAATAACAAAATCACCATTACATATTGCTCTATACGTAACCTCTATACGTATACGTAACCCAAACCGACAAGATTTAGCATGAACAATTTAAACAGAATTTTGTGTTAAATATTTACAACAAAACTGTAAAACTTACCAAAGCATACCAAATCGTGGGACGAGTAGTTTTGTTTTCACCATGGTTTGTGATATTTAAATTGCCAATTTGCTCTTTTTCGCAAGATCTATAAACGAGTCTATTAAATTGAGTCTATTTGGTTGTACAGACCTCTTAAAGATTTATGGATGATGTGCACCTGGGTGGGGGTGTGGAAGCATTGTTGAACAGTTTTATAAACAGTGGATTCTGGAAGAAGTCTTTTTCTGACCATCATTAAAGGAAACTCTTGCATAAAAAAAGAGCTTCATGTTTTTTTAACAACACGAAAAACATTAGCTACACATGGTGGCATTATTGAATGAAACAGAAATCTGTAAATATCTCAGCAGGCAGTTTTGTAGTTCCAAACAAAAGCAAACAACAATGACCTTGTTGGAATTATCACAGGTTTAGCTTCAGAAGAATGGCTCAATGTAACGTGAAAAAACCTTTCCTTCATGTATTATGCATGAGCGCCTGAGTCAGTGACGCATGTGTATTGGCAAAGACCCCATGGATTGTCCTGGGCAATTTGCCTTCAAGACACTTTGTCCGTTTTTCCTTCAAATTGCACATAAAATATCTACATGTATGTACAAAAAACTGCATTCGGCAAGAAGAAGTGCACTTATGATGGAAAGGATATCATTCTTCCCAGTGTTTTAAAGGGACTTTCCTTCTGTTTGTGTCACAGCTCATGCCAGCATTAATATCTCAAAGCATCAATCGTATGATGATAATGAAACGCTTGATTTGTATACCACTGTTTACAAGACCTTCTATCATGTCCATGAATACCAAATGGCAGTGATGTGACGTGCTTTATGAAACCAGAAAGCCAGGTGTACAGGGCTGGGAGGTTTGTGGGAAGTGATTGGTGATGGGGAGGGGTTGAATCTAGGCCAGAGCAAAGAGATTCATATAATGCACATAAATAAAATGTGACAACGCTTTAAAGGGTTCGATTGGGAATCAATTAAGAGTTCACATCATTTCAGAATGTTGCTGCTTTCTGTAAATTGCTTTACAAAAATCACACAATGTCTATTTTTTTACACCAGGTGTTTGTCATGCCAGCTTGATCTGCTTTGTATTGGCTAGACCAGATTTTTTTTCCCCCAATTTATTATGTGAAAGACTATTTTTCAGGATTTAAAAAGTGGATTGACCAAAATCAAATAATCTTTTTTGATATTATTCACTGGTTGGAGCATTTCCTCCAAACGCTCAAACGGCATGTTGCTCTCATTTACAATTCTATCGAGTAAAGGAGTAAAAGATGGCCCGCCATGATTAATGGCATAATTTTTACAGCACAGTTACAATAGCCAATCAGCATGACAATACAGCCGGATGGTGGTGAATCTAACTGCTTCTGCCAGGAGCCAACTATCATGATAAATACATCAGCAGTATGTTATATCTTTTCATCCATTGAAAAGCTCTTGTTTATTCAGCAAGGAATAGCTGCTCTTGTCAGATATTGCCAGCATACTGGTTTATTGGTTTTGGCTAGTCTGATATTTGTGCCTCATGTGATCATTGCCAATTTTCTTGACAAGGCCTATGCATATCGGTGGCATTCAAGTCGAGTGCTGTTGTCACATAACAAGACCGATAGTCTAACAGCGGCATAGCTCGGTTTGTTTGATACTTTAGTTGAAGAGCATAGCATGACATGCGTAGGGATACCAGTTAGCAAATAAAGTAAGTATTAAATTTTTTCAATAAATTCCACATTCCTGTGCCATCTTCAGTCGAACATTAAGAATTGATGGCAGGTTCTTGAAGGACTTGGACAAAAAACGTACCCAGTCTGAATGTTGCTATATCCATACGTCATTTTGTTGCTATATCCATACGGCGAAACTGCAAATGGGGAATCGACGAATGTCACGGATGGAAACCCATACGTCATTTTCTCATTCTGCTTTAAACTCAATATCTCTATATTTTCATTCAAAACAGCATCATTCATCATTTCAATGAAAAATTAATACTATGGTATTAAGATATCAAAATGTAATGTTAAATCATGATTGTATTGAGACCCTCCTAGCCCTTACCAAGGAGATTAAACCCCTTGTTCTTTTTGGGTCGTCGCAACCGCGAGACTTGAGTCGCCACTTCCGGTCGGACGCGAGACAGGGTTTCGGGACAATGCTCGCACGTACCTAAGTACTCATGCCGCCGCGGAAGCGGGGATCAAGCCTCACACGAACCACGTGTAATTTGAGTGCACCCGGGCGGATGGCGCACCATGTGGTCCGTGCAGATCTCTGGTATAGGAACCCGATTCGAGCGGTTTTATTCATACCACGCTTAGTCAATAGATGGAAGGGACGAGACGGTCGAATAAAAGGAAGAACACAGGTTTAATAATTATTTACACAATTATGTACAAGTCGAAGGGACACAGAGCAGAACTTAAGCAGTCTTACCTTATCCCCAGACACGGGCCCGATCACACTCACAGGGGGAAATGAAGAAAGGATGATGTTCACGCCCCGAACGTGCCGACTTGGTCGTCCAGGAACGGCTTCGCCTGGCGTGGCTCTCCCTGGTCACAGCACGTCCCTCAATGAAGGCAAGCAGGCGGCGGGAGGGATCCTTGCAGCGCATCTCTCAAACAAAGGGCAGAGCAGGCAGGTGGGAAAATGTACGCGTCTCTCACCAGGCTTGGCAGTTTCTCACAGTACGATCAATTAACGGCATGCTTTCGCTCACGTAACTCGATAGAGGATCCGCCTCAAGCTCAACTGAGCGCCTTATAACTTGGTTCATGCGCGTCTTCTCTCTCTCTTTGAACTCTCAACTCTTGAACCCTCTTTCTCTTCTCTTTGGTTCAGCGCACCTCCCTCAGAACTTGGTTCAGCTCACCTCTCCACAGAACTGTGGTGGGGGGCTTCGCGCAATGGGTTATATTGCCAACCCCCTTAGCTCGCTCGGATGTTCCAAAACACGCCTTCGGATGCAGTGCTAAGCCACTCCCTTGAGCCCTGATTGGCGGCTCGTGCTTACCGTGACTCCCACTCTCCCTGCTCCACCTTCCTTTGGCATGGATCGACTTGCCAGGCCCGACCTCGTGTTATTTCGCGCCAAAAGCCAAAGTATTGAGGCAGCATAAGGCATGGGAGGGAAACCTAACTCTCATTTTTCTACTCAACGCAAAACTAACACAGGAAAAGGACTCTGCTTACATTTACTATGAAATAACTGAACTATCGCGAGGCTACATGTTGTAGTGTGACTAAACGATGAGGGGGGAATTAACCTTTATTGCAAAAACTCAAAACCGCAACAATATATATATATATATATATATATATATATATATATATATATATATATATATATATATATATATATAAACAGTGGAACCTGCCGCCAGAATACTGTTCACACTGAGGCCTTGCATGCATAAAAATGGTCATCCTGCTTCCAGTCTCAATGCCAAAAGGTGTAGAGGAGCCTGGAAAACACTACATGTAGATTAAACAGGAACTTTATAAGACATAATTATACATTAACATGAACTACAAATACATCAGTAAACAAGAGATTTTGATGTGTTCATTCTTTTATTTGTGGTAAGACTGAATGTGCCCGAACAGGTCAACAAGACAGCTGCGGTGGTGAGTGAAAAATTGTCCAGCAATCATTCAACTGTGGAAACACAAAACACATTAAATGTAATCATTTCATTCCTCGACAAAACAACTTCCACGATGATGCATCAACATATTCAATTTCGATGATGAGCTTGAAGTCTCTTGTGTGCCACGCATGAGGGTCGATCATACCGCCAGAAGGCAATATCGTGGCTCAGGCTATTATTGAGCGGGCGGCCATGAGGGTCATCTGGATGTGGCGGATTGTCCACACTGATGAGCATCTGGGCTGATCCAGCTGAGGTTAAAAAAAAAAAACCAGTCCTTTGAGAAGGAAACAGCGCTGGTGCTTTATGACAAGTCTGCAGAGAGTGGTGGTTGATCTAAGGTAAGGTCACCACCAAGCTGGAGGCAGAGAAGCATCCAGGCAAGAGTCGGAGCAATGGCTTCAACCATCACGCTCCACTTTTTGCCCGTCAATGTAGCAGGCTTTCCAGAAACGAATGGTAGCTGACTGCCTTTGTGTGGCTCACAATCTCCTTCTGCCACCAGCTCCACCTTATTGCTCCATGGTCCACAACCTCTTACCTTTACCGAAAGTGCCTACACCACCACCAAATTTGGCTGTACCAAGATAAAATCTATGGGTATTGGTGGAGAGAGAAGTGGAAATACCTGCTCGTTGGCTCCCGAAGCCTCCATCTTTCACACTGCATGACTCCAACCCAGGGGTTCCTCAGAAAAGTGACACCTGGAGAGCTTGGTCCTTTTGGTGCACCATCTGGCAGGTCTTCTGTCAAGTCTCAGCTGGCAAAAAAACTGCTTTTTCCAGGCCTAGTTTTTTTTCCACCAATGTTCGGCAATGATGGCTCATTTGTTGGGCCCAGTTGGGGCCGCTTTTGTGTTTTTCTGCTTTTGGGGCTCCTGGGAGAAAAGCCAGGCTACCTTAAAGGCTTGGACCTATGCCTACTGCAGTATTTTGTCCTGGATTTGCAACCTGTTATCATGGTGAGCTAAGTTGACATTGCTTTGTATGAGCTGTTATCAAAGGGGCACATTTTGTGCTGAAATGCAATTTGAAAAACAAAACTTAGTACAAAAGCAAAATCTAAGCTTAAGTAGTCTAGGATTTTTGATTACCATTGTTTATTTTTGTTTTATGGTTACACAGCTTCTTAAAAGCCATGTCTGCAGTATTTAGGAAGAGGAAATCAACACAGTATTTGAGCTTTCAACTTTGGGTCACATCATTAATTAAGTTCTCATATTGTAACACCAAACAGGTCAAACTTTTACTCTACTCTATTCTGCTATAACCTTTGGGACTGGTATTTGTCAAAGAAATGTTCTGGGATTCACTATATTCTTGGATTATAAAAACGACCTTTCTACTTCTCTGGAAAATCCTCTGTATGACTTTGCACACAACTGCCAGAAATATCTGCACCCGAGAGGCAGGAAGGCCGCAACTTTATCTATCTGCAGATCAGGAAAAGATAAGAAACTTGGCAATCACCACTATGTTATCATTTTCCCTTTTTTCTCTGACAAAGGGTTAATGCTGGAAATATTATATTCTCCTTGCTTCCCTCTGTGGTTAGCATACTTCGATCAATGTTCTCTTCATTACATCCTTTATTCACTTGTGTCAGAGGTACAATATTTAGAGTTCTTAGCTTTGCAATGTGATATTATCCATTTTTGGCTAATCACATAATTCTCGCTTCCAGTGGCAACCTTAGAAACCATACAACAAAGTTATTCCTTGTCCACTATCACCTCATAAGGTATCAGCAACATTACTTATTAAGTATTGCACGCTGACATTCTGAGCGACAGCAAGCTATTAAGCAAACCAGTGAGGAGAAAGCGAGCAGGCAGACGCATAACCCTGGCATACACTTTCCTGGCACGACTCCCCTGAGTATCATCGGTGATGCCTGTCAAGCAACCGAGGCCATACAGCCTCTTGGGGAAAGCAAAATGGCTGGCTGCTACAAATATATGCCAAACAATGACAATCAGTCACAGAAAATGAGTAAAGGGACGCAGACCCCTCGTAGGCTGCGGCCTAAGTCTGTGCGGCCACGCCGAGCAGCTGCAATGTGTGCTGAAGAGGATAATGACTGCAGGATCCCAGGAAGGGGATCCCTGTCTCACGATAGGACAGAGGTCTACACCAAAGTTAGAAGCTAAAAAGGTGTCGCCTGTCCCACAACCAACAACTACTAGGTTCCAGACAAATCTGAGAAGATGAAATGAACAGAGCTGGAACCTAGATGAGAAGGCGTACTCCTCCAATGCAAAGCATAATCTACGTATGAAGCATGGGGGATTAATGGTAAAGGAGAAAGATTCATGAACCATTTGAAACAAACAAAGCTGGCAGCCAAACAAAGTTTCATAATCTGGTTCGTTAATAATGATCTTTTACCAGCTAAACAGTTTACGTTTTGTAACCACTGATAGGCCGGATCTGGATTCAGACCTGAACCAAAATCGAATCGACTTGTTCTTGTCACCGAACCAACTCATCCACCGAGTTTTGTCATAATCCGTCCACAATTTTTTTTAAATATCATGCTATACCAGTATATATAATTGTCGACCCTATCTCTCAATTGTGAAGAATCACTTAAAAATTGAAACCTTTCTCAAATGCATATCTTTATCAAAATCGAGTCATTTTGTCCTCGTCACAGACACAACCTGTCCAACAAGTTTCATCCCAATCCGTCCATAACCTTTTGAAATATCATGCTATATGTCATTTTTGGCCCTATCCCTCAATGGTGACGAATCACTTGAAACATTCTCAGATCTAGGTCCGGATCTTCACCAAAATCTCATCGATTCGTAATTGTCACACAGCCAACCTGCCCACCAAGTTTCGTCCCAATCCGTCCATAACTTTTTGAGATATCCTGCTCACAGACAAACAGACGGACAAAGACAAACAGACAGACAAACAGAGAGAAAAAAAGAGACAAATAGACAGACAAACAGACAGACAGACAGGGGCGAAATCATAACATGTCTACCTTGGGTGGGAGAGGTAAAAAAAATAATTATACATCAACCGAGGTTTTTAAAAATGCTGAACATATGACTTGCAGTCAAGAATATGTTGGAAAATAATTGGTTACCTGTTTGTCGTTACATCAGGAGACATTACGTCATGAGGCTACAAGTCTAATGTCAGTCACAAATAACCCTTACTATATGAATTTGTCCATAATCATTTCATGTCAATGTCGTTCACATCAATAGAACAGATTGACAGGTAAACAGCGAAGTTGTTTGTGTTTATAAGGAAAATAGGTCAGCCTTGAAATATGATAAAAGAAAGGATATGATAAAATATGCCTTGTGACAAGGATATGATAAAAAGACAAAAATAAGAAGAAAAAAAAAAAAGCCAGACTATTTTTCATGAACGGATACCCCAGTGCTTGTACAGCACACAGGTAAGAGTAGATTTAGTCAGAATTAACTAACGTTTCATCTGTGATCCATAGACCTCCTCAGATGTAAGTTCTAAACCTTGCTCACATGGGTTATGCTATTATTCCCTACCGAACCATATGGTCATGTGCAAGTGCAACAATAAAAAGAGCATTAAACCTTAAGCAGGCAATCATCACCGAGAGCCTGTTCAATCCAGGTGTGCACATTCGGCATAATGTGGTGTTATATGGATGTGCATGAATGGCTGTGTAAGCACTTTTCTGCTCATACCCTTCTGTAGCATGTTACTGCCCTTCCTGCCTTTCATTCTAAGACAAATAGGAGTAAGGCATGCTGGGAAGCTCCTCATAGAACTTCTGAGTGAGTAGGAGTGGTTCGTGGTTTAGCAGGTCCATATTAAGGTGTAGCAAAGTGGTGTGCAGGCATTGTGCTGTAGGATTTTGAGGTGTACAAGTGATGTGGTATTGTTTGCTTATCCATAATTAATACATGATATCATATTGCAATTGTTCAATTCATGGTTTTATTGTCAAATAATCGCAGCCGGAAGCTGAATTGCGAATGATTTTAGGCCATGGGCCAGATATGGTCCTCGTGCACCCCCCACCCCCCCCCCACAACTCTACCACCCCATATATTTTTGAAGCACTAGGGTCCCCTCAACATGAAATCAACTGGTAACAGTAAATAAACTGGTTCTTACTATTCATTTTTCACACATATTTGATGGTACCCTTAAAAAAATTATTTTTTTGCCAATGTCGCGCCGTAAATCTTTTCCGTGTCATGTTATGTTCCCTGAGATGGCTGAAAGTGGTCTGAGTTATATATCATCTGAAAGGTAATTATCTGCTGGTCATTATAAATGGCATACATTTTAGATTTAGTGTTACCATTGGCCTCAAAAATCAAGTCGAACAGCTATACCCCATGTTTCGTTGTGTCAAACTAACACTGACTAAGATATTCAAACTAATATTTCACATCCAGCCGCACTATAATTGATTGACATTAATAACAAATGTCTGGACATTCTTCATAAAAATACCTTTCATTTGATACCAAATGTGTATTTTTGTCAATAAAAATCTATCAGATATGACACTTCAAACAGAATGCAGGTATGCCGACAATCGCGATACCTGCACGAAATGATCGCGTTGATAGACTGTCAGTCATGGAAGGTGCTTTAATTGGAAAGTGAAATATCATTCAATTGCTCATTGTTACAAACAAGAAGTCTCTGGCTGGGCAGGTTTCATCTCAGAGACGGGCAAGACTCCAACTAAGCTCACCACAATAGATTATTATCCAGTCGTCAACCAGCCTATTACTGAGTACAAAACTGTACAAGAATGCTTGCGTGTTGCAGAAGAGGCCACCAGAGAAGTTGGGCAGTCTTATGTCATTACGACATTTGATCTGGGGGTATGCATGAAGGCATACCCTCTGAAATGGAACGCTCCTGAAAAATATGAAAGTCACATCATCCTTATTGGCACTTTTCATCTGGTATGCGCTTACATGAGGATGATCGGCAAGAAGATGGCTGGATCTGGGCTGGCAGATGTTTTTCTGGAATCAGGATTGATCAGTGGAGGCTCTCTAGCTGGGGTGATGTCTGGAAAGCATTACGACAGAGCCTTACATTGCCACAAAGTAATGTTGGAAAGCCTGGAACGACTGCTTGTGGAAGAGTACCTTAAAGATCAGAATGCTGATGCTCTCTTTTCTTCACTGTCTGCTGCATCAACTGAGAAGCTACACAATCTAGTAGAAAACCCCAGCCAAGTTACCTTGGATGCTGTGTCAGCAGACCATTTGATCGGCATGATCGCGAAAGGGTATGAAGACTTTAGACAGAGTGTAGCAACAGGGTGTCTGGGAAAGACTGCTCAACTTTGGTTGTCCTACGACCTACATGGATCATGTCACTCTGGTGCTTTCACTCCTAGAGGCGGTGAAAACGAACAACTTCCTGTTGTATGTGGAATCCGTTAGCCGCATGACTTCCCTCTTCTTCAGCTTCGATGGACAAAACTACGCCAGGTATCTGTCATACTTCTCCATGTTCCTTGTCAACATAGAGAGCTCGCACGCTGGAGCTGCATCTATGATCAAGAGAGGAGCGATTAGCGTTGCTCGATGCTTTATTCCTGGGAATCGCTGTGCAGTTGATAAAACTATGGAGGAGACCTTCATGAGGCATGCCAAGTCCCATGGTGGTGCTGGAACCAGTGCAGCAGGGATATCTGGCGTTCTCACCAACTACCAAGCATATCAGAGATGGGTCCGAACAGCACATGCGAGGTCTCTTTATGTTGATGCTACTTTCAGTATGGCTGGCGTGGTGGACAGTGGAGAGGAAACCAGACATCATGATGTACGTCCCACAGAAGTCAAGAAAGGGGAGCAGCTGGTAAAGGCAACCAAAGATGCCATAGGCAGCTTTCTCAATCCGTTTGAAGTTGATACAAAGGATCAACTGTTGATTATATCATCAGGAAGTGCAGCATCCGTTGCCGTTTCAGACGATGTCCTGAAGGCTGAAGCCATTGGTGAAGAAGCACGTGTCAACTTCATCGAGAAGCGGCTGAAGTCTGGTCAGGACTTCTTCGAACCTGTGAAGCGACTGAAGCTCAAAACTTTGAATGACATGAACAAGACCATCAAAATGAAGACTACCAAAAATAAGATCATCCAATATAAGCAGCAGGGCAACGTAGCTTTTCACCTCTTTGTTAAGTCACAGAGCCTGGGATTGCAGCTGGACTTAAAAGAGTTGATGACCTACCCATTAACGGCAGTTCCTTACAGCATCACCACAGCGGATGGCTATCTTGCCAAGACAGACAAGGCAAAAGCCTTCCAGTATGTAACCAAAGATTGTTCTGATGCTGACGTACCACCAGCATCAGAAACGCTGACTGTGTTTGATGGCAATGCATGCTTCTACTATCTGAAAGATGTACCTGGCAACTTCATTCAGATCTGTTCCAAGGTATTTGACATGATCGGCAAGACAGGAGATGTCGTGTTCAGTACGGATCAATACTTACCTGAGTCTGTGAAGTCCATGGAAAGGAGCCGTCGGGGATGTGGAGAAAAGCTTATTCTGAAAGGAGAAGCTACAAAGAGGCCACCAGACTGGAAGTTGTTCCTGTCAAATGATGACAAGATCCAATTCAACAAGCTAATGCTTAGGCTCTGGAGCAGTGACCAGTATGCAGCAAGGCTGTGTGGAAGAAAGGTGATCTTCATATGCGAAGGGATTGCACACCTGCTGACATCAACGGATGGTCTGGAAATAGTTGTACAGGAGCTGCCAATGCTGAAGTCGTCACAAGAGGAAACTGACTCACGCGTGGTACTGTATGTTAATTATGCCACAAGCAGGGACTACGGGTACATCCGAGTGAAGAGCCCAGACTCAGATATTTTCTTCATCCTGTTACACCATGCTGCGTCCATAGGTGTAACTATGCTGTTTGACACAGGTGCAGGGAACAAGCAGAGAATGATCAATGTCAGCACGTTAGCTGCTGAATTTGGCAAGGACAAATGCACGGCACTAATGGCTCTTCATGCATATACCGGCTGCGACAGCACAAGTGCATTCCGATGGATTGGCAAACTCAAACCAGTGAAAACTCTGCAGCGCCAACCGAAGTACATTCCCACGCTCAAGAGGTTAGGAGATACCTGGGATATACCTGATCATCTCATTGATGACCTGGACAGCTTCACATGCGCCATTTATGGTAGAGCATCAAAAGTCTCCAAGGTGGATGATCTGAGACTCATTCGAATTAATGAGTTGTGTGCTTGGGTGAATCGCCGTGTTCCATCAGGCACTGTAGATATGGGTAACCTGCCACCCTGTAAGAGGAGTCTTAGACAACACATTCGAAGGGTCAACTACCAAGTAGGAATTTGGAAGAGAGCTCACATTCCCGAGCCCACGATACCCAAGGCGAGCCAGGGCCACGGCTGGGAAGAAAAGGGGGAAACCTCGATCCTATCTGGTATGAAGGGGATGCCCTCCCACGAGAGCTAGCCGACATAGCTCAGGACGCGCGAGACAGCACGAACAGTGATGATGATTCCGACACCGAAACCTTTGGTGACATGGAGTATGGACTAGAGGATGACGCTCATGAGAGTGAGAGTGATTTGGACGAATGACAACTTCTCTTCAATATGAAGCAACGTAGTTGAGAAACAGAATTGTACTGGCTTTTTTACATTTTTGTTTTAAACCTTGTTTCACATTGCTAGGCTTCAGATTCACATGTCCCGGGTTTGATCCCGGCCTGAGTCTGGGAATTGTTTCAGCCATCGTTTCATTATCCCAGGAGGTCTCTTGGCCAGGATTAGCCTCATTGTACAAAACGGTGGTCTTAAGACCGAATTCACCTCACCTGTTTCACATTCCTATATCATTATGGAAAAAGATCTGCTTAATAACTGAAAGAGAGATTGTGCACAAAATGATATATATGTTTCATGATTCTCACAAGTATTGAGTGTGCTGATTTAAATGAGCATGACATATAGAACTATTTCTCTGAAAGAAGTGAGGAGACTGAAGGAATTGATAACAACGTTGTTACACTGTAACAAATAAGGTGCGATTGTGTGTGAATTTAGCAATTCATATTTAATTGTGTTGAAAGTTAGCACAGTGTTACCACGTGGATCATCTGAGAAGCATATGCGGCAATTGTCGGCACACCTGCGGTCTGTTTACAGTGTCATATCTGATAGATGTTTACTGGTAAGAAGACATATTTGGTATCAAATGAAAGGTATTTTTTAGGAAGAATGTCCAGAAAGTTGTTGTTAATGTCAATCAAGTCTAGTGTGGCTGGATTGAAGATATAAGTTCGAATATCTTAGTCTGTGTTACGTTGGCACAGCGAAACATGGGGTATAGCTGTTCGACTTGATTTTTGAGGCCAATGGTAACACTAAATCGAAAATACATGCCATTTATAATGACCAGCAGATAATTACCTTTCAGATGATATATAACTTATATAACTCAGACCACTTTCAGCCATCTCTGGGAACATAACGACACGGAAAAGATTTACGGCGCGACATTAGCAAAAAAAAATATTTTAAGGGTACCATCAAATATGTGTGAAAAATGAATAGTAAGAACCAGTTTATTTACTGTTACCAGTTGATTTCATGTTGAGGGGACCCTAGTGCTTCAAAAATATATGGGGTGGTAGAGTTGTGGGGGGGGGGGGGGGGGTGCACGAGGACCATCTCTGGCCCATGGCCTATTTACAATATAAAACTAGAAATATCTGAAAATGCAAAGCCCGTCCGCATCCGTTTGTATTCAGACTTCTTCTTCTTCCATATCCTGAAAATAATGAAATCTGTTTGAAAAAGAATACCAAATAAAAATTCATGATTTTATGCAGCCTTCACCTTTGAACTTTAGATCTAAAAAATAATCAGCTACTAGCTTTTGATTGGTGAACCAAATCCGTTTCCCAATATGTAAATTATTTAAATTTCAAGTAAATTGGATGGAAATTGATGATTGATGCAACTTTGACCTTTCGATCTAAAAAAACAAACAATCGACTCCTACCTTTTGATTAGTGAACCAATTCAGTGACCCGATATGCAAATTTCTTAAATTTCTGGTCAATCGGGTGAAAATTTGTGATTTTACGCAACCTTGACCTTTGACCTTATGATCGGAAAAAAACAATCGGCTTGTAGCTTTTGATTGATGAACCAATTCAGTGACTCAATATGCAAATTCTTTAAATATCAGGTCCATTAGGTGAGAATTGGCGATTTTATGTAACGCTGACCTTTTGACCAAATTATTAATTTGCCTTCTCCATATTATCATAATAAAGGAAATTTGGTGAAAATTTGATGACAATAGCTCAAATGTTAAAAAAAAGTTAGGGCTCAGACAGACGGACACGGACGGACGGACGGACGGACACACACACACACACACACACACACACACACACACACACACACACACACACACACACACATACACAGAAGTGATTCCCAAACCCTGTCCCCTGCACAATGAAAATCAATATAATGAACAAAAAGAAATTGCAATGACTGTAATACAATCTACCAAAAAAAAAAAAACGACAACTGCCACTTTATAACACGTGGCAGTGATGACAGGTTTCCTCCGCCTTCATACAACCCCAATTTCACATTTTCTTACACACACACACACACACACACACAAACACACACACACACACGCACATCCTCACACACGCACATCCTTACACACACACATCCCCCCACTCACACATACATACACACATACACATACACAAACACATGTACACCCACACACACACACACGTACACCCACACACATACACACCCACACACACACACACACATATGCACATATGCACATATATACACATTTATACATCCACACACATCCACACACACACACATGTACACCCACACACATGCACACACATATATACACATACACACACATACATACATATATACATACATACACACATATAGACACACACATACAGTCACATGAAAAAGTAAGTACACCCCATGTAAGGTTTTGACTTTTTCAACATATTTCAACATGCAGCTATTTGATCTTCATTTCAACAATATCGATAGATAAAGGTGATATAATATAACAAATATCATGAAACATTTACATTTTGTAGTCCATTGTATAATTTATATAAACATAAATGCAAATTTCACATGTGGAAAAAGTAAGTACACCCCTACATTTATCACTACTTCAAATACCTAAAATTAGAATCAGGTGCACCAGCTCAGGTGCAAATGATTACAACATCGTTAGAGAGGATCTTGGAGGAACCTGTCTTATTTAAACCTCAGACATTTAGTTTGGTTTGCTCTTTGTTGTTGAAGTGTGAAGCGTCACCATGCCTGGATCAAAAGAGCTCTCTGAGGCCTTCAGAAAGAAGGTTATAGATGCCGACAAGTCTGGGAAGGATTTAAAAAGATCTCCAAACCATTTGAAATCGATCATTCGACTGTCCGGAAGATCATCTGCAAGTGGAGAAGATTCCAAACAACTGCCAACTTATTCAGGCCAGGCCGCCCCAGCAAGTTCAGCCCAGAGATCAGACCACAATATGCTGAAAGAAGTCTCTAAGAACCCCAGAATGTCATCACGGGACCTGCAGGTAGCTCTTGCTACTGTTGATGTCAAAGTGCACGAGTCTACCAGTAGAAAGAGGCTGCACAAATTTGATCTGCATGGGAGGTGTGCCAGGAGGAAACCTTTGCTGTCCAAAAAGAACATCAAGGCAAGACTAAAGTTTGCCATTGAACACCGAGGCAAAGACCAGCACTTTTGGAACAATGTGCTCTGGACAGATGAGCCAAAGGTGGAGCTATTTGACCACAGTACCAGAAGACATGTTTGGCGAAAACCAAAGACAGCATTTGACCACAAGAAGCTGATACCAACTGTAAAGCATGGTGGTGGAAATATTATGGTTTGGGACAGCTTTGCTGCATCAGGGCCTGGGCAGCTCACCATCATAGAATCCAGTATGAATTCTTCATTGTACCAGAGGGTGCTTGAGGATAATGTGAGGCCATCTGTCGGAAAGTTGAAGCTCAACTGAAGGTGGACCTTGCAATATGACAATGACCCTAAACATACCAGTAAATCCACCAAGGAATGGCTGAAAAGAAAGAAATGGAGGGTTCTCAAATGGCCAAGTCAAAGCCCGGATCTAAATCCCATCGAGATGTTGTGGGGGGATTTGAAACGAGCTGTGCATGCAAGAAACCCCTCATACATCGCACAGCTGAAATAATTCTGCATGGAGGAGTGGGCAAAAATTTCTCCCAGTCGATGTCAGGGACTGGTAGACAGTTATAAGAAACGCCTACTTGAGGTTGTTTCTGCCAAAGGGGGCAATACCACCTATTAGAGCCAGGGGTGTACTTACTTTTTCCACATGTGAAATTTGCATTTATGTTTATTTAAATTATACAATGGATGACAAAATGTAAATGTTTCATGATATTTGTTATATTATATCACCTTTATCGATCAATATTGTTGAAATGAAGATCACATAGCTGTATGTTGAAATATGTTGAAAAAGTCAAAACTTTACATGAGGTGTACTTACTTTTTCACGTGACTGTATATACAAATACACAAACACACACACACACACACACACACACACACACACATATATATAAACATACACAAACACACATACACACACACATGCACATATATACACACACACAGACACACACATACACACACACACACACACACACACACACACACACACACACACACACACACACACACACCCTCACTCCTCTCCACCTGATACTCACCTCTCTCCACCCTCACGTCTCTCCAATCCCATTCCTCCTCACACTCCCCTTCAAAACCTCCTCACACTCTCTCCAATACTTCCTCACACTCCTCTCCAATCCCTCACACTCCTCTCCAATCCCTCACACTCCTCTCCAATCCCTCACACTCCTCTCCAATTCCTCACAATCCCCTCCAACTCCCCTCCAATACCTCCTCACACTCCTCTCCAATACGTCCTCACACTCCTCTCCAATCCCTCACACTCCTCTCCAATCCCTCACACTCCTCTCCAATCCCTCACACTCCTCTCCAATTCTTCACAATCCCCTCCAATAGCTCCTCCCTCTCCTCTCCAATCGCTCCTCACTCTCCTCTCCAATCTCTCCTCACTCTCCTCTCCAATCGCTCCTCACTCTCCTCTCCAATCGCTCCTCACTCTCCTCTCCAATCGATCCTCACTCTCTGCTCCAATCGGCCCTCACTCTCCAACTCCTCGCGCCTCGCTCTCCAACCCCGAGCGCCTCGCTCTCCAAACCCCAGCAACTCGCTCTCCAACCCCTCGTGCCTCACTGTCCAACCCCTTGCTCCTCAACCCCTAGCTCCTCACTCTCCAACCCCTAGCTCCTCGCTCTCCAACCCCTTGGTCCTTAGCTCTCCAACCCCTCGCTCCTCACTCTCCAACCCCTCGCTGCTCACTGTCCAACCCCTCGCTCCTCACTCTCCAACCACTCGCTCCTCACTCTCTAACCCTTCGCTCCTCACTCTCCAACTCCTCGCTCCTCACTCTCCAACTCCTTGCTCCTCACTCTCCAACCCCTCGCTCCTCTCCAATTTCTCACTCCTCTCCAACCCCTAGCGCCCCACTCTCCAACCCCTAGCTCCTCACTCTCCAACCCCGAGCTCTCCAACCCCTCACGCCTCACGTTCTAACCCCTCACTCCTGTCCAATTTCTCGCTCCTCTCCAACCCCTAGCCCCTCACTCACCAACCCCTCGCTCCTCACTCTCCAGCCCCTCGCTCTCCAACCCCTCACTCCTCAACCCCTCGCTCCTCACTCTAACCCCTAGCTCCTCACTCTCCAACCCCTGACTCCTCACTCTCCAACCCCTGACTCCTCTCCAATTTCTCACTCCTCTCCAACCCCGAGCGCCCCACTCTCCAACCCCTAGCTCCTCACTCTCCAACCCCGAGCTCTCCAACCCCTCACGCCTCACTCTCTAACCCCTCACTCCTGTCCAATTTCTTGCTCCTCTCCAACCCCGAGCCCCTCACTCACCAACCCCTCGCTCCTCGCTCTCCAGCCCCTAGCTCCTCGCTCTCCAACCCCTAGCTCCTCGCTCTCCAACCCCTAGCTCCTCGCTCTCCAACCCCTCGCTCTCCAACCCCTCACTCCTCGCTCTCCAACCCCTCGCTCCTCACTCTAACCCCTAGCTCCTCACTCTCCAACCCCTGACTCCTCACTCTCCAACCCCTGACTCCTCTCCAATTTCTCTCTCCTCTCCAACCTCGAGTCCCTCAATCTCCACCCCTAGCTCCTCACTCCCCAACCCCGAGCTCCTCACTCTCCAACCGCTAGCTCCTCTCCAACCCCTCACTCCTCTCCAATCCTCCTCATCATTGTTGCAGCAGCATCCTGTGCGAGTCTGTGATCACGTTCGTCGAGGGTCTCATTCTCCCGTCTCATTCTTTTTCTTGCTGCAGTCTAGTGGGGTCACCCGTGGGAATCCCACGGGCATGGACGTGTGTGACATTTGGACATCTTGATTTAGATGCTGACCATTAAATTTTACAAAATGGTTACTGGCAATTCATCAGATCCAGAAATGGTGTCATGAACACAAGTTATTTATTTCACATAATATGTGACTCCTCACTCCTCTCCACCTGACACTCTCCTCTCTCCACCCTCACTCCTCTCCAATCCCACTCCTCCTCACACCCCCCTCCAATACCTCCTCACACTCCTCTACAATACTTCCTCAAACTCCTCTCCAATCCCTCACACTCCTCTCCAATCCCTCACACTCCTCTCCAACCCCTCATACTCCTCTCCAATCCCTCACACCCCTCTCCAATCCCTCAGCCTCCTCTCCAATCCCTCAACCTCCTCTCCAATTCCTCACACTCCTCTCCAATTCCTCACACTCCTCTCCAATTCCTCACACTCCCCTCCAATCGCGCCTCACTCTCCTCTCCAATCGCTCCTCACTCTCTGCTCCAATCGGTCCTCAATCTCCAACTCCTTGCACCTCACTCTCCAACACCTCGCTCCTCACTCTCCAAAACCTAGCTCCTCGCTCTCCAACCCCTTGCACCTCACTCTCCAACCCCTCGCTCCTCGCTCTCCAACCCCTCGCTCTCCAACCCCTTGATCCTCGCTCTCCAACCCCTAGCTCCTCGCTCTCCAACCCCTAGCTCCTCGCTTTCCAACCCCTAGCTCCTCGCTCTCCAAACCCTAGCTCCTCGCTCTCCAACCCCTTGCTCCTCGCTCTCCAACCCCTCGCTCACCAACCACTCGCTCCTCGCTCTCCAACCCCTCGCTCCTCGCTCTCCAACCCCTCGCTCCTCGCTCTCCAACCCCTAGCTCCTCGCTCTCCAACCCCTTGCTCCTCGCTCTCCAACCCCTTGCTCCTCGCTCTCCAACCCCTCGCTCCTCGCTCTCCAACCCCTAGCTCCTCGCTCTCCAACCCCTAGCTCCTCGCTCTCCAACCCCTAACTCCTCGCTCTCCAACCCCTAGCTCCTCGCTCTCCAACCCCTTGCTCCTCGCTCTCCAACCCCTTGCGCCTCGCTCTCCAACCCCTCGCTCACCAACCCCTTGCTCCTCGCTCTCCAACCCCTCGCTCACCAACCACTCGCTCCTCGCTCTCCAACCCCTCGCTCTCCAACCCCTCGCTCCTCGCTCTCCAACCCCTAGCTCCTCGCTCTCCAACCCCTTGCTCCTCGCTCTCCAACCCCTTGCTCCTCGCTCTCCAAACCCTCGCTCACCAACCACTCGCTCCTCGCTCTCCAACCCATCGCTCCTCGCTCTCCAACCCCTCGCTCCTCGCTCTCCAACCCCTCGCTCCTCGCTCTCCAACCCCTAGCGCCTCGCTCTCCAACCCCTCGTGCGTCGCTCTCCAAACCCTAAATCCTCACTCTCCAACCCCTGACTCCTCACTCTCCAACCCCTGACTCCTCACTCTCCAACCCCTGACTCCTCACTCTCCAACCCCTGACTCCTCTCCAATTTCTCGCTCCTCTCCATCCCCTAGGTCCTCACTCTGCAAACCCTAGCCCCTCACTCCCCAACCCCTAGCTCCTCACTCTCCAACTGCTAGCTCCTCCTCCTCACTCTCCAACCCCTAACTCCTCTCCAACCCCTCACTCCTCTCCAACCCTCCTCATCGTTGTTGCAGCAGTATCCTGTGCGAGTCTGTGATCACGTTCGTCGAGGGTCTCGTTCTCCCCTC
Source organism: Myxine glutinosa (assembly GCF_964187855.1). NCBI lineage: Eukaryota > Metazoa > Chordata > Myxini > Myxiniformes > Myxinidae > Myxine > Myxine glutinosa. Next base: position 54,932,928 of record NC_136268.1, read on the forward strand.
GTGCTTTTTCTTGCTGCAGTCTAGTGGGGTCACCCGTGGGAATCCCACAGGTCTGGACGTGTGTGACATTTGGACATCTTGATTTAGATGCTGCACATTAAATTTTACAAAGTGGTTACTGGCAATTCATCAGATCCAGAAATGGTGTGATGAACACAAGTTATTTATTTCACATAATATGTGACCCCTCACTCCTCTCCACCTGACACTCTCCTCTCTCCACCCTCACTCCTCTCCAATCCAACTCCTCCTCACATCCCCCTCCAATACCTCCTCGCACTCCTCTTCAATACTTCCTCAAACTCCTCTCCAATCCCTCAAACTCCTCTCCAATCCCTCACAATCCTCTCCAATCCCTCACATTCCTCTCCAACCCCTCATACTCCTCTCCAATCCCTCACACCCCTCTCCAATCTCTCACACTCCTCTCCAATTCCTCAACCTCCTCTCCAATTCCTCAACCTCCTCTCCAATTCCTCACACTCCTCTCCAATTCCTCACACTCCTCTTCAATTCCTCACACTCCTCTCCAATTCCTCACACTCCCCTCCAATCGCTCCTCACTCTCCTCTCCAATAGCTCCTCACTCTCCTCTCCAATCGCTCCTCACTCTCCGCTCCAATCGGCCCTCAATCTCCAACTCCTTGCACCTCACTCTCCAACCCCTCGCTCCTCACTCTCCAAAACCTAGCTCCTCGCTCTCCAACCCCTTGCACCTCACTCTCCAACCCCTCGCTCCTCACTCTCGAACACCTTGCTCCTCGCTCTCCAACCCCTCGCTGCTCGCTCTCCAACGCCTCGCTCCTCGCTCTCCAACCCCTAGCTCCTCGCTCTCCAACCCCTCGCTCTCCAACCCCTAGCTCCTCGCTCTCCAACCCCTAGCTCCTCGCTCTCCAACCCCTAGCCCATCGCTCTCCAACCCTTAGCCCCTCGCTTTCCAACCCCTAGCCCCTCACTCTCCAACCCCGAGCCCCTCGCTCTCCAACCCCTCGCTCCTCGCTCTCCAACCCCTAGCTCCTCGCTCTCCAACCCCTCGCTCCTCACACTCCTCTCCAATACCTCCTCACACACCTCTCCAATCCCTCTCACTCCTCTCCAATCTCTCACACTCCTCTCCAATTCCTCACACTCCTCTCCAATTCCTCACACTCCCCTCCAATCGCTCCTCACTCTCCTCTCCAATCGCTCCTCACTTTCCTCTCCAATCGCACCTCACCCTCTGCTCCAATCGGCCCTCACTCTTCAACTCCTTGCACCTCACTCTCCAACCCCTCGCTCCTCACTCTCCAACACCTAGCTCCTCGCTCTCCAACCCCTAGCTCCTCGCGCTCCAACCTCTCGCCCTTCCCTCTCCAACCCCTAGCTCCTCGCTCTCCAACCCCTCGCTCCTCACTCTCCAACCCCTCGCTCCTCACTCTCCAACCCCTAGCTCCTCGCTCTCCAACCCCTAGCTCCTCGCTCTCCAACCCCTAGCTCCTCGCTCTCCAACCCCTAGCTCCTCGCTCTCCAACCCCTATCGTTGGAGGTATTGACTTCTATAGGGTTGGTTTTCTAAGGCTTATATCAAAATATTAACTTATATCAAATAAGTCTTTTAAGGTGAAAGCGCGATGACGTCACCACGTCACGCGGCACGAATGCGCGCCTATGTCGTTGAAGGTATTGACTTATATAGGGTTGGTTTTCTAAGGCTGTAGGCCGCACCTCATGTTGTCAAATAAAGTGGTATTCGGGTGGTTCCGGTATTTGGGACCGCAGGGACGGAAAGTGCAGGTACGGGGTGCCAGGCACTCCCCAGCCGGCCCGCTCTGAAGGTTCGGATCAGGACACCGGGATTCATTCCGGTCGCCCGGTCGGCCCGGAGGTGGGGGTGCGGGGCCTGTCACGGAACGTCAAAACAAACGACCTCCCATCCCCCTCCCATCCCCCTCCCATCACCCTCCCATCACCCTCACATCACCCTGCCATCACCCTCCCCCATCACCCTCCCCCATCACCCTCCCATCACCCTCCCCCATCACCCTCCCATAACCCTGCCATCACCCTGCCATCACCCTCCCATCACCCTGCCATCACCCTCCCATCACCCTGCCATCACCCTCCCATCCCCCTCCCATCATCCTCCCATCACCCTCCCATCACCCTCCAATCACCCTCCCATCTCCCTCCCATCACCCTCCCATCACCCTTTATTGGACCATTTGACTTCTATAGGGTTGGTTTTCTAAGGCTTATATCAGAATATTAACTTATATCAAATAAGTCTTTTAAGGTGAAAGCGCGATGACGTCACCACGTCACGCGGCACGAATGCGCGCCTGTATCGTTGGAGGTATTGACTTCTATGGGGTTGGTTTTCTAAGGCTTATATCAAAATATTAACTTATATCAAATAAGTCTTTTAAGGTGAAAGCGCGATGACGTCACGCGGCACGAATGCGCGCCTATGTCGTTGAAGGTATTGACTTATATAGGGGTGGTTTTCTAAGGCTGTAGGCCACACCTCATGTTGTCAAATAAAGTGGTATTCGGGTGGTTCCGGTATTTGGGACCGCAGGGACGGAAAGTGCAGGTACGGGGTGCCAGGCACTCCCCAGCCGGCCTGCTCTGAAGGTTCGGATCGGGACACCGGGATTCATTCCGGTCGCACGGTCGGCCCGGAGGTGGGGGTGCGGGGCCTGTCACGGAACATCAAAACAAACGGCCTCCCATCCCCCTCCCATCCCCCTCCCCCACCACCCTCCCATCACCCTCCCCCACCACCCTCCCCCATCACCCTCCCATCACCCTGCCATCACCCTCCCCCATCACCCTCCCATCACCCTCCCCCATCACCCTCCCATCACCCTGCCATCACCCTCCCATCACCCTGCCATCACCCTCCCATCACCCTGCCATCCCCCTCCCATCACCCTCCCATCACCCTCCCATCCCCCTCCCATCACCCTCCCATCACCCTCCCATCCCCCTCCCATCACCCTCCCATCACCCTTTATTGGACCATTTGACTTCTATAGGGTTGGTTTTCTAAGGCTTATATCAGAATATTAACTTATATCAAATAAGTCTTTTAAGGTGAAAGCGCGATGACGTCACCACGTCACACGGCACAAATGCGCGCCTGTGTCGTTGGAGGTATTGACTTCTATAGGGTTGGTTTTCTAAGGCTTATATCAAAATATTAACTTATATCAAATAAGTCTTTTAAGGTGAAAGCGCGATGACGTCACCACGTCACGCGGCACGAATGCGCGCCTATGTCGTTGAAGGTATTGACTTATATAGGGGTGGTTTTCTAAGGCTGTAGGCCGCACCTCATGTTGTCAAATAAAGTGGTATTCGGGTGGTTCCGGTATTTGGGACCGCAGGGACGGAAAGTGCAGGTACGGGGTGCCAGGCACTCCCCATCCGGCCCGCTCTGAAGGTTCGGATCGGGACACCGGGATTCATTCCGGTCGCCCGGTCGGCCCGGAGGTGGGGGTGCGGGGCCTGTCACGGAACGTCAAAACAAACGGCCTGCCGGGGCCGCCCAAAAGTCGGGCGTGAGGGGCGCGTCCACTAATGGAACGCCTCTCGCTTCCCAGATCGAGGGCCATGTGGTCAGGAGAACCTCGTCCCTTCGGGTTGCCCTGCCATCCCACCGTGAGCGCTGGCAGGGGGTACTTCAAACTAAGCTTAAGTGTCAAGTGTTAAGTTCCTCCTTGCCCTCGCAAGGGAAAGGCTCGGGTCAAGCTCTTCCAAATTTCCAAACACTAGAAATCGGATGTCTCAAATTAATTGACATCCGATTGACATCCGACTCACTCACCGCAGGCAGGTAGGTGGTCTTTCTGTCTTCAACCGACTCCTCTCCGGCCTTGCACCCCCAGCTCTCTCTGTGCTCTGTCCCCCAAATATTCCTACAGGTCGCACAAGATCTGCCAGCAACCCTCTGATGGTTAAACTGCCGAAATCTCGGCTCTCTGCTCACCTTCACTCTTTCATTCCTCTTTTCTCCCGCCTCTGGAACAAACTCCCTCACTCCCTTCAATCCCACTCCTCCCTCCAGGTCTTTAAAACAGCTGTTCACCACCATCTCTTATCTTCCCCCATCCAAAACCTTGATCTTTTCTACCCCCGCTAATTCACCCCAGATCCACCTTGTTTGAAATTCCAACTTCTTTCCTGGAAGTCCTGGCAGTGTCCATATGTTTTATACCTCTCCCACCGCCCCCTTCCCATGCCCCCCCCCCCCCAAAGCCCTCGCCCTCTCTCAGATCTCTCGATGTCTCCATGTCTCTCGGTCCCTGCTCTCAAATGTTGTGTTTGTGTCCTTCCCCCTCTCTCCCCATCTTGTCTACCGCTCCCGATGTTATATGTTTTATGTGTCGGTTTGTCTTTCTGTGTGATTAATGTTCGCTCTTTCACGAGCCTCGATCTTGTATACAAATTAACTAATTTGTTAATACATCTCAGTCGCCCGCGACCTCTCTAGCGCGGGCGTCGAACCAGTTCATTTCTGGGCGACCGGGCCGAGTATCGGCCCGGCCGTGGCCGAAGCCGTTGATTCCGCCGTAGCACGCTAACGCGTAGGCTCACACGTCCCTGGTCCGCCGGGGCTCCGCGGGTGTCCTACCATGCCCACGTCACCATGTCTCACTGAATAAGAGAGTCAGACGTGGTGCCCGGGGATGGAGTTCGCTGTCTAAACATGGTAGCGCTAGGCCAGTGGGACCGCCGGGACCCACGTGCACTCACAAGTTGTTCTGCGCGTGGGCGGCAGTATCAGACCGGGGCGCCCAAACGCTCCCCGGCTAAAGTTCATCCTGAAAGCGCCCACATTGTGCGGACAAACCCCACCAAGTCGAGGGCCACGTGGTCAGGAGAACCTCGTCCCTTCCGGTCACACTGTGCCTATCGGCCGGCCTCGAAGACCGAAATTGTGACTATGTCACCCGAATTTTTGCGACTCGTGGCTTAAAGAACCTGCGTTCAGGGGGTGGCTTGCAAAACGTGACAATGAGCAAGCGGTTTGCACATTTTGTAATGATCACTTCAAAAACCCCAACAAACAAGCTCTCATGAGACGTGTCATCAAGTAAACACAAAAAAGCCATGGATGCAACTAAAAGCCGCGTCAATATTGGGACCTATTTAAAGCCAAGGAAATCTTCAGATCCAGATCCTGAGGAATTGATTGCCAAGGCCCTGCTTCTGATGGTAGGATTCATGGCGGAGCACCGCACTCCTTTCGCACAAGCTGATCATATGGTTGATTTGTTGAAGGCTATGTTTCCCGACAGTGCGATCGCAGCAAATATGAAACTGAAATGTACGAAAGCTTCGTATATCATGCAGGATGGTGTCGCATTCGAAGAGAAGAATTCAGTAGCCTCTATCTGCCAGACGCAGTATTTTTCGTTGTTGATCGATGAATCTACGGATATATCACCGGGTTTTAGCGGTCGTCGTCCGTTTTTGTAAAGATAATGCAGTCTATGATGCCCTGCTTGATATCGTAGAAGTTCAAGACGGAACGGCAGATGGCCTGTACCAATCAGTGAAGAAACTGGTAAATGACAAGGGCATACCGTTGAGCAATCTGATTGGCTTTGCTGCAGATAATTGCTCGACCATGATGGGATCTACTAGTGGTTTTCAGGCACGATTGAAATCAGACTTACCCGATGTTTTTGTTCTGGGATGTGTCTGCCACTCTTTCGCGCTATGCGCTAGTCATGCTTTTCTCCAGCTCCCTTTGTGGCTGGAAACGTTCCTAAAAGACGTGTGTGGCTATTTTGCACGCAGTTCGAAACGGATGAGGGAGTTCGCAATGATTCAGGAAGCTGTGAAAACAGTCAGTCACAGGATTCTGAAGATGGCCCAGACAAGATGGCTTTCACGCGGTATGGTCGTCGCTAGAATACTAGAGCAGTGGGAACCTTTGAAGTTGTTCTTCCAGGCAGAATCACCCAAAGACAAAGTGGATGGGTCTGCAAGTATATTCAAAGTCATGGTAACGCCTGGTTCCAAGCACATGCTTCTTTTGTTGAATTATGTGCTGTCAAAGATTGATAGTATGAATCTCCAGTTCCAGTCAGAGGACCTCAGGGTTCACAAGGTTTTCAAATCGATCAGGGATACATACAGGGAGATCCTATCAATGCTCGTACACGATGAGGTCATTCTCACCCGAGATGTGGCAACCATTGACCCTACCTCGAAGAGTAACCATCGCCCCATCACGGAAGTTCATCTTGTTGGGCGTTGCTATGCTGAGATGCAGAAAGTATCGCTCGGTGACGCAGAGACGCGCTTTAGAGAGGACTGCGTCGAGTTTCTCACAGAACTGTGTGTCCAGATCCATAAGCGGTTTGACTTCTCAGAGGACAGTGTGTTGTCCATGATTTCTTGTCTCGATCCAGAAGAGGTTTTGTCAAGCCAACGTACTATGACCTCTCTGGTGAAACTGGCGCTTAAGTTCCCTCGACTGGTTCCAGAGGCTGATCTGAACAAACTGGATGATGAATGGCGGGCCCTTCTGTATTCGCGCGACCAGTTGAGTGCTCTTCCCGGAAAGTCACCCATTGTGTTCTGGCCAGAACTGAAGCAGGTGGCGGATGGAACTGGTGAGCCGAAATTCCCTGTACTCTGCCGACTGATGTGCGCATTGCTCGCACTTCCACATTCGTCGGCGTGTGTTGAGCGAGTGTTTTCAGAGGTGAACATGGTGAAGACTCCGACAACCAATCGACTACATGCATCGACCGTCGCCGACAGACTCCTGGCGAGACAACTCTTGGCGCATCAGGGAAGACAGTGTTACAGTTGGACACCGTCCAAAGAGCTCGTAGACGCAGTGCGCTCCGGAGAGTGCCATTCCGGCTACACCACCCGACTGGAAAATGCTGCAGAGCAGAACTCCACCATCACTTTCTATGATGTAGTTGATGATGAGTAATGATGAGGCCGTTTTGCGAACTTTACGCAACTCTTTTCGTTAAAAAAGTTTGTTCGACAGTTCATTTGTCAATAAAGTTTGTATCGTAAACAATATTTACAAGTTTGTTATCATTTAGCAGTCGATATCCAATGAAAACTTGGCATTTGGTGAAATCTACTTCAATTTGGTGAAATTTAGGCACCCGATTGGTGAAATTCGAAAAACCCGAGTGGCAACACTGGACCATATCAACCTGGCTGCCGTTGAAAACAAAACCCGTCTGACAGGTTAATGCTATGCTGCACTGCACTGTTCACTGCACATAGTTCACTCAATCGTTTAATATGTATTGATAGATAACAATTGGGAATAACTATTCACTTTTGTATAAGACCCACTCGATTGATTAATCTTTTCATTATTGTTCTAACCGTCGACGAGCATGCGACCATTTAGACATAGGAGGGTTTAAGGCGATTAACAGTGAACGGCTAATCCAGCCCTTCATGTTAAGACTTGTCCGGCAGGAAGCATATTTTAAATTTGTTTAATCTTTTCATTCTTGTTCTGACGGTCGACTATCATGCGGCCATTGATACAAAGGAGGGATTAGGCCAATTAAAGTTCTGTGTTAAGACTTGTCGGACAGTATTTCCACATGTAAAAAACTACACCTGTGTGTAGTTACTACAAAACTACAAAAACTAAAAAAAACTACAAAACTACCCTTCCAAAAAAAATTCCGCGAAATCGAGCGTCAAATTTCCACAGAGGTCTAAACCAAACCTTTTGTATTATTTTTCATAAAACTTTATAGCCGGCGAAGCCGGTGTTGTCAATGAACACGTACGTATTATGTTGAAAAACCAGATTATGCCTTGGCTCGAGAATCCGAAGCGCAGTGGAGACCGCCATCTTACGGATGCGGAAGCGTGCATAACAAATTTAAAACGTTCATTAGGAGTTTCTTTCACCCGTCATTGTTTGATTCACCATCTTATGCACCTCCAATGTATTATTAAAATACTTTAAGACCAACATCAGCCCGCACGGGCCTGGTTATCTTCAACGAAACGCGTCACCAAACACCAGACCCAATGAGATTCGAGCATTTGAAAAAATATTTCTAAAATGAAATCACTCACTGGATGGAGTGCTGGAGACAGCCATCGACCGGATGCGGAAGTTTGCATAAAACAATTGCGAAAAAGTTCAATAGGAGTTTGTTTCACCCGTCTTTCTTTGATTCACAATCTAATGCACCACTAATTAGTAATTAAAATACGTTAAGACCAACCTCGTTATCTTCAACGAAAATCGTCATCAAACACCAGAACCAATGAGATTCGAGCATTTGAAAAATTATTTTTTAAAGCTTATTACGCGTTTCGGACGGTGAAAACGGCGTCAAATATTCTAACATTGACGAAGAATTATTTTTTAGAAATCTCGCGGCCGTCGGGGATAGTTTTTCACGGCCAGAAATACGGTATAAGCGGTTTACATATTTAGTTTAGAAATACGGATAGTTTTTCACGGCCGGAAATATCCGAAGTTGAGACGGAATTCACCGAATTAATCACTGCAAGCTAACTTCTTCTGGTGGAGGAAGCCGCAGTGCCCGGAGAGTCAGAGAACCAGCCCTGGCGCCTGACAGCGACTGAAGTTAGAAGACGACACACATACTGTGAAAACGTATTGTTGCGGATATGAGGATTGTATTTTTTTTATTGTGTGTTTTATTAATATTGCTTGATTCTGGACCCTCCTGCCTCCAGTGTTGTGTAAAGGTCAAAGGGCGTCCCATAATTAGTCCATAAAGCATACACGTCAGCCAATCATAGATTTCCCCCTGGTTGATAGTTATATCTTTATTATGTGTATTAGGGTAAGGCCTTGTCTTCCATTAAGATGACACTCCATTGCACCAAGTGAAATAGAGTAGATTCCTTTCACTTTCCCCTTTCGTCATTGCCAAGCCTCGATTGCCAATTACATCCCCTCCAAAACCACCATTGAACATGTGCTCGGGTCGGGGAAGAAAGGCGTGCCCGCCCATCGTCATCAAGGGCGGAGCTAGAGGGCCATGCCGACCAATCAGGGCTGAGGTGAGCACACCGATGGGCGTGTCCTAAAGGCCGGCGGCTTGATCGCCGGAGGCGCTATAAAAAGCGCGCGCGCAAGGTCCTGTAAGGGAGAGGGGAGATCATCCAGCAGCGATTCTTGTCCAAAAGAGATCATCCAGCAGCGATTCTTGTCCAAAAGAGATCATCCAGCAGCGATTCTTGTCCAAAAGAGATCATCCAGCAGCGATTCTTGTCCAAAAAATATCATCCAGGGAAGCACAAAGCCTGCTATTCGTCACCTTGCTCGCCAAAGTTGGACCAAGCAAGAGAGTTGGGCAAGAAGCAAGCACGTTGTTCAGTTGTGTGGTTGAACCAGACGAGTCCTGGCAAAGCACGCGACGTCCACAGAGTAACCGCAGCTTGGGGCCTGGACGGCAGTTTTGAGCGGGGCCGCGAAGGAACGGCGGCTGCCAAACGCGCCGATCGTGCTGCAGCATCCTTGGACCTTCCTTTCCCTCCAGCCATCCACCTCCTGCCTTTCCATCCTTCTTGTGTACGTGAGTTTGTTTTGTTTGTTCTGTCCTTGGGTATTAATTAAGTTTGTATAAGCCAGCGTTGCACTGTGTCTAATATCTTCTGTAAATTATTTTATTATCCTTCCTTCTTCCTTGGTTTCTTTGGTCCTGTAAATAGCAAGTAAATTATATTCATATTGCAAACCTTTTTTTGACTTCTTCTTCTTCTTCACATCTGTGTCGCCTTTGTCTTTTCCCTATTGAATATCTGTGGCGCGATCCGGCCAACGTTCGGGAATCGGGTTAGTCGGGGTAACTGTTAGGGCCGCGGGGCCTCCGCTCGGCAAAACCAACATCTTATCCGCGGTCTGTAACAGTATGTTAAGCCCAGTTAAAATTTCTTAAAATAGGCCTTAAGCTAGCACATCGTATAGTTACTTCCTTAAGCTTCTTGTGACATTTATTGTATGCAGGTATTGGGGAGGACTGTCTGCTGTTCTCTTTTACCAAGTCTTACCCGGTACGGTACCTACTACACCTACCTACTACCAACTACCTACCTACTACCAACGACCTAACCTACTGATGCCATGGTGATGGGTAAAATAGTGGCAAGGGGCTTTGGCTTCGCCGGCTCATTGCGGCTTTGCAGTCGGTACTAGTATTGTTACAAAGATAATTACTTCTAGCTTGTCGGAAAGTTAAAATTTTAAAGATCAGACAAGAATTAAGCGAGTTATGATCAAATAACCTTTACCGTTTCCATAATTTCCGGCTGTAACACTTGCCCTTTTGTGGTTTTGTTTTCAACGTATCCAATCACGTGACTGTTGTCGCCAAGGGTGCACTAACCGGAAGTTACGTAGTCCCGCGGGCGGCTGTACATACAGTATGCTCTCTACCGTTCTGGTTGGCACGAGTGCCGTTCTGGTTTAAATTGATTTTCCCAGGATGCACCCGATGCGTATTGCACTTACTGGACACTGAAATTTCAGCCGGACGTTGGATAAAAGAATGGAGTGACGAGCCTCATTGCAAGAAACTGCACCAATACACCATCTCTCCTCACGTTCGATGTCGAAGGGTACAGTCCAATCTCTTGCACATACAAAGGTCCGGCATCCTAGAAGAGAAAAGGAAAACGCAATAAAGGAGTTTTTAAAAATCGACTCAAAAAATGTACATTGAAAACAACCAATCAGACAGCAATCGGCACTCGTCTCGATAATTTTTTTTAAATCTTTGCTGTTTCGTCTTTACACCAGTATCCATTTATATTTAGCACGAAAATGATAAACTTTCTTACTCCATTAATATGATATTGTGGAATAAAAGTAAGAATAACATATAAGGCGGTGTGTTGTCACAATGCGCAGTTTGCTCAAACATAAATATAAATTTATTCAAAATTTTCGTTTATTCGCACAAGAAATCGTTTTCATCTCTCAAGTCTGTTTAAAATCATTCGTGAGAAGATCATGCTCGCACAATTACAAACATCGATCGTTTATTGTAATTCCTTTTTAAAACCCCTTTTTCACAAAGAGAGAATCATATTATAACTATTTATTAACAATTCAATATTATAAGCAGTCCTAAAGATTATTTTGCAAGATTAAATATCGGATGAAAGATTCATTACAGAAAGTTGAAAGATCAATATGTTCACATCAACAACAACAACAACAACGACTTCCAAGTCACGTGGCTTGTTTTGGCCAATAGCGAGACACTTGACGTCGTCATCAAGATTGGTGACTAGCAAAGCAGATATTTACGAAATAACTAAACATAAAAATGGATATAACCTTTTTAAAGTACCGTAACATGAACTTTTTGAAACTTTAAAACAAATGTCATTATACAAATATAAGTTAATTAAACACATACCGAAAAGGTACCATTATGCTAAGATGTCCTCCAAGTGGTGGGTATTTAAGCAAATCCGGTAGAGATATACATATGGTGTGTGGTGGGGCTTTGGTTGTGTGAACGCGCTTGGCGATCATCGGCTGTCCTTACTCTGCGGATCCTCCGGCCTCCAGTGACAAGGCACAACCACCAGACAACGCCCCAACCGCACACCTCAACGGCGCTGCACATGGCAGCTTGCCTTCCCTTGTTGTATATTGGGTGTGCGGTGGCCTACTCTGCGGATCCTCCGGCCTCCAGTGACAAGGCACAACCACCAGACAACGCCCCAACCGCACACCTCAACGGCGCTGCACGTGGCAGCTTGCCTTCCCTTGTTGTATATTGGGTGTGCGGTGGCCTACTCTGCGGATCCTCCGGCCTCCAGTGACAAGGCACAACCACCAGACAACGCCCCAACCGCACACCTCAACGGCGCTGCACGTGGCAGCTTGCCTTCCCTTGTTGTATATTGGGTGTGCGGTGGCCTACTCTGCGGATCCTCCGGCCTCCAGTGACAAGGCACAACCACCAGACAACGCCCCAACCGCACACCTCAACGGCGCTGCACGTGGCAGCTTGCCTTCCCTTGTTGTATATTGGGTGTGCGGTGGCCTACTCTGCGGATCCTCCGGCCTCCAGTGACAAGGCACAACCACCAGACAACGCCCCAACCGCACACCTCAACGGCGCTGCACGTGGCAGCTTGCCTTCTTTGGTTGTATATTGGGTGTGCGGTGGCCTACTCTGCGGATCCTCCGGCCTCCAGTGACAAGGCACAACCACCAGACAACGCCCCAACCGCACACCTCAACGGCGCTGCACGTGGCAGCTTGCCTTCTTTGGTTGTATATTGGGTGTGCGGTGGCCTACTCTGCGGATCCTCCGGCCTCCAGTGACAAGGCACAACCACCAGACAACGCCCCAACCGCACACCTCAACGGCGCTGCACGTGGCAGCTTGCCTTCTTTGGTTGTATATTGGGTGTGCGGTGGCCTACTCTGCGGATCCTCCGGCCTCCAGTGACAAGGCACAACCACCAGACAACGCCCCAACCGCACACCTCAACGGCGCTGCACGTGGCAGCTTGCCTTCTTTGGTTGTATATTGGGTGTGCGGTGGCCTACTCTGCGGATCCTCCGGCCTCCAGTGACAAGGCACAACCACCAGACAACGCCCCAACCGCACACCTCAACGGCGCTGCACGTGGCAGCTTGCCTTCTTTGGTTGTATATTGGGTGTGCGGTGGCCTACTCTGCGGATCCTCCGGCCTCCAGTGACAAGGCACAACCACCAGACAACGCCCCAACCGCACACCTCAACGGCGCTGCACGTGGCAGCTTGCCTTCTTTGGTTGTATATTGGGTGTGCGGTGGCCTACTCTGCGGATCCTCCGGCCTCCAGTGACAAGGCACAACCACCAGACAACGCCCCAACCGCACACCTCAACGGCGCTGCACGTGGCAGCTTGCCTTCCCTTGTTGTATATTGGGTGTGCGGTGGCCTACTCTGCGGATCCTCCGGCCTCCAGTGACAAGGCACAACCACCAGACAACGCCCCAACCGCACACCTCAACGGCGCTGCACGTGGCAGCTTGCCTTCCCTTGTTGTATATTGGGTGTGCGGTGGCCTACTCTGCGGATCCTCCGGCCTCCAGTGACAAGGCACAACCACCAGACAACGCCCCAACCGCACACCTCAACGGCGCTGCACGTGGCAGCTTGCCTTCCCTTGTTGTATATTGGGTGTGCGGTGGCCTACTCTGCGGATCCTCCGGCCTCCAGTGACAAGGCACAACCACCAGACAACGCCCCAACCGCACACCTCAACGGCGCTGCACGTGGCAGCTTGCCTTCCCTTGTTGTATATTGGGTGTGCGGTGGCCTACTCTGCGGATCCTCCGGCCTCCAGTGACAAGGCACAACCACCAGACAACGCCCCAACCGCACACCTCAACGGCGCTGCACGTGGCAGCTTGCCTTCCCTTGTTGTATATTGGGTGTGCGGTGGCCTACTCTGCGGATCCTCCGGCCTCCAGTGACAAGGCACAACCACCAGACAACGCCCCAACCGCACACCTCAACGGCGCTGCACGTGGCAGCTTGCCTTCTTTTGTTGTATATTGGGTGTGCGGTGGCCTACTCTGCGGATCCTCCGGCCTCCAGTGACAAGGCACAACCACCAGACAACGCCCCAACCGCACACCTCAACGGCGCTGCACGTGGCAGCTTGCCTTCCCTTGTTGTATATTGGGTGTGCGGTGGCCTACTCTGCGGATCCTCCGGCCTCCAGTGACAAGGCACAACCACCAGACAACGCCCCAACCGCACACCTCAACGGCGCTGCACGTGGCAGCTTGCCTTCTTTTGTTGTATATTGGGTGTGCGGTGGCCTACTCTGCGGATCCTCCGGCCTCCAGTGACAAGGCACAACCACCAGACAACGCCCCAACCGCACACCTCAACGGCGCTGCACGTGGCAGCTTGCCTTCCCTTGTTGTATATTGGGTGTGCGGTGGCCTACTCTGCGGATCCTCCGGCCTCCAGTGACAAGGCACAACCACCAGACAACGCCCCAACCGCACACCTCAACGGCGCTGCACGTGGCAGCTTGCCTTCCCTTGTTGTATATTGGGTGTGCGGTGGCCTACTCTGCGGATCCTCCGGCCTCCAGTGACAAGGCACAACCACCAGACAACGCCCCAACCGCACACCTCAACGGCGCTGCACGTGGCAGCTTGCCTTCCCTTGTTGTATATTGGGTGTGCGGTGGCCTACTCTGCGGATCCTCCGGCCTCCAGTGACAAGGCACAACCACCAGACAACGCCCCAACCGCACACCTCAACGGCGCTGCACGTGGCAGCTTGCCTTCCCTTGTTGTATATTGGGTGTGCGGTGGCCTACTCTGCGGATCCTCCGGCCTCCAGTGACAAGGCACAACCACCAGACAACGCCCCAACCGCACACCTCAACGGCGCTGCACGTGGCAGCTTGCCTTCCCTTGTTGTATATTGGGTGTGCGGTGGCCTACTCTGCGGATCCTCCGGCCTCCAGTGACAAGGCACAACCACCAGACAACGCCCCAACCGCACACCTCAACGGCGCTGCACGTGGCAGCTTGCCTTCCCTTGTTGTATATTGGGTGTGCGGTGGCCTACTCTGCGGATCCTCCGGCCTCCAGTGACAAGGCACAACCACCAGACAACGCCCCAACCGCACACCTCAACGGCGCTGCACGTGGCAGCTTGCCTTCCCTTGTTGTATATTGGGTGTGCGGTGGCCTACTCTGCGGATCCTCCGGCCTCCAGTGACAAGGCACAACCACCAGACAACGCCCCAACCGCACACCTCAACGGCGCTGCACGTGGCAGCTTGCCTTCCCTTGTTGTATATTGGGTGTGCGGTGGCCTACTCTGCGGATCCTCCGGCCTCCAGTGACAAGGCACAACCACCAGACAACGCCCCAACCGCACACCTCAACGGCGCTGCACGTGGCAGCTTGCCTTCCCTTGTTGTATATTGGGTGTGCGGTGGCCTACTCTGCGGATCCTCCGGCCTCCAGTGACAAGGCACAACCACCAGACAACGCCCCAACCGCACACCTCAACGGCGCTGCACGTGGCAGCTTGCCTTCCCTTGTTGTATATTGGGTGTGCGGTGGCCTACTCTGCGGATCCTCCGGCCTCCAGTGACAAGGCACAACCACCAGACAACGCCCCAACCGCACACCTCAACGGCGCTGCACGTGGCAGCTTGCCTTCCCTTGTTGTATATTGGGTGTGCGGTGGCCTACTCTGCGGATCCTCCGGCCTCCAGTGACAAGGCACAACCACCAGACAACGCCCCAACCGCACACCTCAACGGCGCTGCACGTGGCAGCTTGCCTTCCCTTGTTGTATATTGGGTGTGCGGTGGCCTACTCTGCGGATCCTCCGGCCTCCAGTGACAAGGCACAACCACCAGACAACGCCCCAACCGCACACCTCAACGGCGCTGCACGTGGCAGCTTGCCTTCTTTGGTTGTATATTGGGTGTGCGGTGGCCTACTCTGCGGATCCTCCGGCCTCCAGTGACAAGGCACAACCACCAGACAACGCCCCAACCGCACACCTCAACGGCGCTGCACGTGGCAGCTTGCCTTCTTTTGTTGTATATTGGGTGTGCGGTGGCCTACTCTGCGGATCCTCCGGCCTCCAGTGACAAGGCACAACCACCAGACAACGCCCCAACCGCACACCTCAACGGCGCTGCACGTGGCAGCTTGCCTTCTTTTGTTGTATATTGGGTGTGCGGTGGCCTACTCTGCGGATCCTCCGGCCTCCAGTGACAAGGCACAACCACCAGACAACGCCCCAACCGCACACCTCAACGGCGCTGCACGTGGCACCTTGCCTTCTTTTGTTGTATATTGGGTGTGCGGTGGCCTACTCTGCGGATCCTCCGGCCTCCAGTGACAAGGCACAACCACCAGACAACGCCCCAACTGCACACCTCAACGGCGCTGCACGTGGCACCTTGCCTTCTTTTGTTGTATATTGGGTGTGCGGTGGCCTACTCTGCGGATCCTCCGGCCTCCAGTGACAAGGCACAACCACCAGACAACGCCCCAACTGCACACCTCAACGGCGCTGCACGTGGCACCTTGCCTTCTTTTGTTGTATATTGGGTGTGCGGTGGCCTACTCTGCGGATCCTCCGGCCTCCAGTGACAAGGCACAACCACCAGACAACTCCCCAACTGCACACCTCAACGGCGCTGCACGTGGCAGCTTGCCTTCTTTTGTTGTATATTGGGTGTGCGGTGGCCTACTCTGCGGATCCTCCGGCCTCCAGTGACAAGGCACAACCACCAGACAACGCCCCAACTGCACACCTCAACGGCGCTGCACGTGGCAGCTTGCCTTCTTTTGTTGTATATTGGGTGTGCGGTGGCCTACTCTGCGGATCCTCCGGCCTCCAGTGACAAGGCACAACCACCAGACAACGCCCCAACTGCACACCTCAACGGCGCTGCACGTGGCAGCTTGCCTTCTTTTGTTGTATATTGGGTGTGCGGTGGCCTACTCTGCGGATCCTCCGGCCTCCAGTGACAAGGCACAACCACCAGACAACGCCCCAACTGCACACCTCAACGGCGCTGCACGTGGCAGCTTGCCTTCTTTTGTTGTATATTGGGTGTGCGGTGGCCTACTCTGCGGATCCTCCGGCCTCCAGTGACAAGGCACAACCACCAGACAACGCCCCAACTGCACACCTCAACGGCGCTGCACGTGGCAGCTTGCCTTCTTTTGTTGTATATTGGGTGTGCGGTGGCCTACTCTGCGGATCCTCCGGCCTCCAGTGACAAGGCACAACCACCAGACAACGCCCCAACTGCACACCTCAACGGCGCTGCACATGGCAGCTTGCCTTCTTTTGTTGTATATTGGGTGTTAGGCCATCAGCCAGTCCATTGGTACCAAAATGAGGGAGTAAGCTGTTAGTAAGTAAGCTTTACCCCTAGAATATGAAAATATGTGATGGCAAATTCAACCATGTAGCTAAATGGGTGTTATCACCTCATTTTCAAAATGGCCGCCAAAACGCATGTTTTTCTATTAAAAACACCATGTTTCATATTCTTGTAGGAATTTGTAACAAATAGCATTGCGTTTTGAGATGTTTAAGACTTTACAACTCTCTTAAAGTATGAAATACATCATCTGAACTTTAATCCAAGAAGATAGAATCCAATATGGCGCCCAATTTCACAAAATGGCTGCCATCATAGCAACAACTTTATGCACAAAATATGCACGAAAATAACTGGCATTCAGTAGATTTGCAAGTATACACATGGAAAAAAGTATCGCACCACCACGTATTTTCGACATAGTGGAAATGTATCAATGAATTTTTGCACCTTTTCGTTGCGGTGTAGGGTAATCTTGTGCAACATTTTGTCCAGATGTTGGAACGCAATGAAGAGAACAAAATTGGGTGACACATTCCTGTTTAATGTGATTGTATCAAGGCCATTCGCAAAAGGGCGTTTTTGGTCCAAAATCATGCTTGACAAAAGTTTCATTGTAAACCAATAATGCAACATGTTACAGGGGCCAAAAACTAAAGTTTGGCGCCAAATCAATAGATGACCATCAATAGCCTCTGTAAGCACCGCCACAGTCAATATCGAGTGTAACCACCATTAGCTTGGATCACTGCCACAACACGTCTTCTCATTGATTGAACGAGACGTTGAATCTGGCACTGTGGCAGTCTGTTCCATTCTTCATGCAAAGCCTGCTCAAGTTCATGCAAGTTCTGTACAGGAGGTTCCCTCCGACGTACTCGGATACCCAGAAAATCCCATACATGCTCGATTGGGTTAAGATCTGGGCTTCTTGCTGGCCATGGTAGTGTGGTGACTGCTTCTTGCTGAAGGAAATCAATAACTGCACGGGCTCTATGGGGTCTGGCATTGTCGTCCATGAAGATAGGCCTGGTTAGCAATGGGTGATCGTCAAAATGAGGAACAACAATTCTGTTCAAGATTTCTTCTCGATACCGTTCACCATTAAGATTGCCTCTAACTGTCACAAGCTCCAACTTAGTCATGGGACAGACATCCCCATATCATTATGGAGCCTCCACCAAACGGAACCTGCTCCATAATGTGTCTTTGAGCACGTGCTCTTCCATCAGTATGGAATAACAGAAAGCGACTTTCGTCAGACCAATGCACTTTCCTCCAGTTGGCTAAGTTCCATCGTCTCCGTGCTCGACACCACTCCAACCGAGCTTGCTTGTGCTGTCTTGTAAGCAGTGGACGTCTGATAGGTCTCCGAGCGTAATACCCAGCAGAATGCAGGCGATTCCGAAGAGTCTTCAGCGAGAAGCGTCGATTAGGTAACCACGCTCTCTTAAGGGCATTGCTTGTTGCAAACGGACGAAGTCTAACCAGTCTGGAAAGAGCTCTATCCTCTCTTTGGGTGGTACAGCGAGGTCTTCCTGTACGAGGCCTGTCCTTCACATCATTTGTTTGTTGACACTTTCTTATCAAACGACTAATACTGGTATGGTGATGTCCCAATTGGTTAGCAATCTGTCTCATGGAATTGCCAGCAGTCCACATACCAATGGCCTGCCATCTTTCAGCTGTTGTTAGCTGCGGAGGTCCCATTTTGACGTGCTGTTTGAGATGAAGTTTCAACACAACTTTATCTTTCAATTTTACCGGTGGAATGACTTCTCCCTATACCTGTGTTTAGAGCATGCTGAAGCTAACAGTTGAATATATAGCCACAATGTTAGTTGAAGAGCGACTGACCCTCAGTGGAGCTGTAGAGAGATGCGAGTCTTGGAGTCTTAGCCTATACTGAGTTTTGGTCTAGTTCACCTCAGTTCACAGTCTTTCACTTTGTTTTTCCATATTTTGAGTTCCCTTTGCAGACATTGATTTTGCAAGACAGCATCTTCCAATGATACATTGTCTGGTACCATCACCAACTTTCCCTTGTCATCTGGAAATATCTTCACCGAACTCCCCAGCTCATATTCAAGCGTTCTATGAACATGTTTCTTTGTGGACTGCGTTAGACAATCAATCCCATCAGACAGCATGTATTCTTCTAATTTAGCAGTGAGTGACATGACTGGTATGATGGTCTTGTTTAGGATTACGTCTGTTCTGATATAGGTGAGAAGTTTTGCATATGCTTCTTTCTCGATCCTCTGATACTGTGCAAAATCATCTGTGTCATCGGGTCCATCTGCACCTTCAACCTCAGGCTGTATACATTCTCTGTTGTAATTCCTGTAGCATGAGAAATGGTAACACGCTTCTGCTGCCACAATATGTCTACTGGTAAGCGCTATCATATCCTTGTCATTTTTCTTTATTGCACATTCTCTCAATCTTTCATCTGCTCTGAGTTGAACAACTTGTGAAAGTTTTTCACGTGTATGAGACCCCTTCACATACTTGTCTCTGCGACAGAAGCTGCACTCCGTATCATACACTCTTTTCTCTACTGATGATCTCCTACATGGCCTTTTGGGAGCGCTGCTACCTCCTGCTTCAGATTCAGTGTCTTCATTGGCTTTTCCTCTTTAGCATGTTTAAATCTCGTTTCATGGTGAACAGGCTCCTACATTTTCGGTGGTAGAATATTTCTGGCACTTCATTGCCCTCAAGCCCCTCGGCAATATTGATGATATGTTCATGGTTCCTAACCTTAGCCGCTTCCAGTAATGGCAACCAAGATGTGTAGTTTTGTGGGCTCACCAGATGATCATCGTCATCCGATCTTGTCATGTGTATAACGCATTCTTTGCTTTCTGTGGCGCTGTTCATTTTGGAAAATTAGTAGACCTCATCACTTGGTGTGTACTATTATTTCTATTCTAATCGTATAGCATCTACTTTCTATCTACTCCGTTGCTCGTTGCTCCGACCACCGTTCATACAGAAAAAAAAGCAAACAAAACAACAACAACGTTAAATTTTGTATGTAAAGTGGCGGCCATTTTGAAAATGGGTGATAACACACATTTAGCTACATCGTTGAATTTGCGATCACATATTTTCTTATTCTAGAGGTAAAAACCTTGTCAAAAATCATTATTAGCCTTACTCCCTCAATTTGGTACCGGTTGACCCCCCTAGCTGATAGCCTATGTGCGGTGGCCTACTCTGCGGATCCTCCGGCCTCCAGTGACAAGGCACAACCACCAGATAACGCCCCAACCACACACCTCAACGGCGCTGCATGTGGCAGTTTGCCTTCTTTTGTTGGATATTGGGTGTGCAGTGGGGCTTGATTGTGGAACGCGCTCGGCGCTCATCGGCTGTCCCTACTCTGCGGATCCTCCGGCCTCCAGTGACAAGGCACAACCACCAGACAACGACCCAACTGCGCTGCACATGGCAGCTTGCCTTCTTTTGTTGTACATTGGGTGTGCGGTGGGGCTTGGTTGTGGAACGCGCTCGGTGCTCATCGGCTGTCCCTACTCTGCGGATCCTCCGGCCTCCAGTGACAAGGCACAACCACCAGACAACGCCCCAACCGCACATCTCAACGGCGCTGCACATGGCAGTTTGCTTTCTTTTGTTGTATATTGGGTGTGCGGTGGGGCTTGGTTGTGGAACGCGCTCGGCGATCATCGGCTGTCCTGACTCTGCGGTTCCTCCGGCCTCCAGTGACAAGGCACAACCACCAGACAACGCCCCAACCGCACATCGCAACGGCGCTGCACATGGCAGTGTGCTTTCTTTTGTTGTACTAGGGCATGCCCGTACTATATATATATCTAAAATTATATCCCCCCCCTCTATTTACATGAAATGGTTTGGTCCAAAGCGAACGGCTTGCGAGTACGGTGACAATCCCCCCCCCCCCCCCCTCTATTTACATGAAATGGTTTGGTCCAAAGCGAACGGCTTGCGGAGTTTGGTAAAGAAATCGCCATAGCGTGCACGTAATTAGTTTTAAAACATAGTTTAACGGCAACATAGTTTGCCAACGTGAAATAAATGAATACGCTCTCAAATGTGCCGTCCGAGGCAGAGTCTGTTCGCCACGTTCGGCACACGTGATAGCTCGCTGCTCTCTGATTGGTTGAATCGTTTTTTGGACATAGCTCGGTAACTACTTGTCCGATTAATATGAAACCTTGAAAAGGCACATCCTCGGGTCCCCAGCAATATACCTGGCAAGTTTCAAGTATATCGGACCCGTGGTTGTCGAGAAACAGCGGTCACAGACATACATACATACATACATACATACATACATACATACATACATACACACAGAGATTACTGGAATTATAGATAGATATTGGGTGTGCGGTGGGGCTTGGTTGTGGAATGCGCTCGGCGATCATCGGCTGTCCCTACTCTGCGGTTCCTCCGGCCTCCAGTGACAAGGCACAACCACCAGACAACGCCCCAACCGCACATCCCAACGGCGCTGCACATGGCAGTTTGCCTTCTTTTGTTGTATATTGGGTGTGCGGTGGGGCTTGGTTGTGGAACGTGCTCGGCGATCATCGGCTGTCCCTACTCTGCTGATCCTCCGGCCTCCAGTGACAAGGCACAACCACCAGACAATGCCCCAACCGCACATCCCAACGGCGCTGCACATGGCAGTTTGCCTTCTTTTGTTGTATATTGGGTGTGCGGTGGGGTTTGGTTGTCGAACGCGCTCGGCGATCATCAGCTGTCCCTACTCTGCGGATCCTCCAGCCTCCAGTGACAAGGCACAACCACCAGACAACGACCCAACCGCACATCCCAATGGCGCTGCACATGGCAGTTTGCCTTCTTTTGTTGTATATTGGGTGTGCGGTGGGGCTTGGTTGTGGAACGCGCTCGGCGATCATCGGCTGTCCCTACTCTGCAGATCCTCTGGCCTCCAGTGACAAGGCACAACCACCAGACAACGGCCCAACCGCACATCCCAATTGCGCTGCACATGGCAGTTTGCCTTCTTTTGTTGTATATTGGGTGTGCGGTGGGGCTCGGTTGTGGAACGTGCTCGGCGATCATCGGCTGTCCCTACTCTGCGGATCCTCCGGCCTCCAGTGACAAGGCACAACCACCAGACAACGACCCAACCGCACATCCCAACGGCGCTGCACATGGCAGTTTGCATTATTTTGTTGTATATTGGGTGTGCGGTGGGGCTTGGTTGTGGAACGCGCTCTGCGCTCATCGGCTGTCCCTACTCTACGGATCCTCCAGCCTCCAGTGACAAGGCACAACCACCAGACAACGACCCAACCGCACATCCCAACGGCGCTGCACAAGGCAGCTTGCCTTCTTTTGTTGTATATTGGGTGTGCGGTGGGGCTTGGTTGTGGAACGCGCTCGGCGCTCATCGGCTGTCCCTACTCTGCGGATCCTCCGGCCTCCAGTGACAAGGCACAACCACCAGACAACGACCCAACCGCACATCCCAACGGCGCTGCACATGGCAGTTTGCCTTCTTTTGTTGTACTAGGGCATGCCCGTACTATATATATGCCCGTACTATATATCTATCTAAAATTATATCCCCCCCCTCTATTTACATGAAATGGTTTGGTCCATTCGCAACGCCAAAGCGAACGGCGAACGGCTTGCGAGTACAGTGACAATCCCCCCCCTCTATTTACATGAAATGGTTTCGTCCATTCGCAACGACCACAGAACCCCCCCCCTCTATTTACATGGAATGGTTTGGTCCATTCGCAACGCCGGCACACGCGATCGTTCGCTGCTCTCTGATTGGTTGAATCGTTTTTTGGACATAGCTCGGTAAGTAATTGTCCGATTAATATGAAACCTTGAAAAGGCACATCCTCGGGTCCCCAGCAATATACCTGGCAAGTTAAAAGTATATCGGACCCGTGGTTGTCGAGAAACAGCGGTCACAGACAAACAAACGTACAGACGTACAGACGTACAGACAGAGATTACTGGAATTATAGATAGATATTGGGTGTGCGGTGGGGCTTGGTTGTGGAACGCGCTTGGCGCTCATCGGCTGTCCCTACTCTGCGGATCCTCCGGCCTCCTGTGACAAGGCACAACCACCAGACAACGACCCAACCGCACATCCCAACGGCGCTGCACATGGCAGTTTGCCTTCTTTTGTTGTATATTGGGTGTGCGGTGGGGCTTGGTTGTGGAACGCGCTCGGTGCTCATCGGCTGTCCCTACTCTGCGGATCCTCCGGCCTCCAGTGACAAGGCACAACCACCAGACAACGACCCAACCGCACATCCCAACGGCGCTGCACGTGGCAGTTTGCCTTCTTTTGTTGTATATTGGGTGTGCGGTGGGGCTTGGTTGTGGAACGCGCTCGGCGCTCATCGGCTGTCCCGACTCTGCGGATCCTCCGGCCTCCAGTGACAAGGCACAACCACCAGACAACGACCCAACCGCACATCCTAACGGCTCTGCACATGGCAGTTTGCCTTCTATTGTTGTATATTGGGTGTGCAGTGGGGCTTGGTTGTGGAACACGCTCGGCGCTCATCGGCTGTCCCTACTCTGCGGATTCTCCGGCCTCCAGTGACAAGGCACAACCACCAGACAACGACCCAACCGCACATCCCAACGGCGCTGCACATGGCAGTTTGCCTTCTTTTGTTGTATATTGGGTGTGCGGTGAGGCTTGGTTGTGGAACGCGCTCGGCGCTCATCGGCTGTCCCTATTCTGTGGATCCTCCGGCCTCCAGTGACAAGGCACAACCACCAGACAACGACCCAACCGCACATCCCAACGGCGCTGCATGTGGCAGCTTGCCTTCTTTTGTTGTATTTTTGATTTCTTGTGCACGATCCCAACTGTCAATCGAGTTTCTTGATCCTCAAGACATCCTGGGCCCTGCAGCCACGTCCGCAACGACGACCTCGCTCCATCAATTCCTCTTCAACCTTCACAACCTCCATGCATATTCAATGAAGGCCAGTTGCCCCATCAACCATTATGCCTGTGCTTTACTCTGGGCCCTCCACATATTTTAACTCCGCCATTGAAAGAGGACGAAGGTTACGTTTCACCCCTGTCTGTTTGTCTGTCTGTGGCGGAGGTAACAAACATAACAAACTCATGTATTTGTCCTGAATTGCGATTTATGTACATCCGATGTTTGTTCGACATCCCACCGCCCTGACCTTCTCAAAATAACGTTCCTATTGATTTATGACAACTTAATCCCACAATATAACATGGATTTGTGTGGTTCTTTATCAGACGGCCATTTTCACCCACAGCCACATCTTCTCGATCAGATTAAACATGTAAATGTACATTTGGTTCATACGTGTGCTTGATGTGCGTGTTTTAGCAGAAAGAAGAATGAGTTCGGTGACGGAGAGATCACGCCAGAGAGGAGTCGAGAATTGCTTCACTCATCTCCACAAACTCTCAAGGTCCAGTAATATAGGAAGAAAAGGATAACCTCTTCACTCAGAAAAGAGTCACGTGTTTGAACAAAGTTTATCCAGTTTAAATTTATTAGTTTTAATTAAAAACATTTGAGCCATTTCCCCCCTCCATTAATTATTTCATACGTTTGGATTACTACCTTTTTCAATTTAAACTCCTCCTCCTCTTAAACAAACCGACTCCTCAAAATCACCAACGACTCGAGGGACCGGAAGCGGACCTCAATAACTCAACTCAATGCCTCAATAAAGCGTTGGCACAAATGATGACTCTTGAGAACATCAGGGAAGAGAGGATTGAAGAACAGAGGTTCAACCTCGAACATCCCTGGGGAGTAAGACTCCGGTGTCGGGTGGAGGAATGTGGAGGAAATTTCAACCATGACGGTGATTCGGTCCAAGAGGACAATTGGAATGATTTTGAGGAAAGTTGTTCAAAAACGTCATCAGTTACAGAAATTTTGGACACCCCAACGAGTCCCCTTTACGGCTCACGGAAAGTCTTTCCCAGGCACTGAGAAGGCTCTGGTAAAATATGGGGAGCGTTGATGTATTCACGTACTTAAGGTGAGTCAGGAATACTTCGAGACCATAGCCGAGTCTACCCGCCTGCTGTAAAATATGACAAGCCAAGGCATGGTTTGGCAGGTTTTCACCAAATCGGAGGCGTTGAATGGAGCACAGGCGAAAGGCCACGAGACGGGATTTCACGTGAACAAGGCTCTGACCACCTTCAGATGAAGTATGGCAAATTACGTTTGGCCGCAGCCAATGATGGCCTCCCCAAAAATAGTGCACAAGTTTGGCCTGTATCCTGTCCAGCAGCACTTCTGGTGGTTGCAGGCAAATAAAGCGATGCCACAACGTTGTAGCAACCAAGTTGTTTGCCATTAAGACTCGGCCCTTAAATGAGAGGTGCGGTAGGGTTCTTTTCCACAGGTTCAGCCTCCTGTCTATTTCTCCAATCACACCTTCCCAATTCCTTTTCTCAAATTGTGTAGAGCCCAGGGATACACCAAGGTAATCAACACCATCTGCTTTCCACTCTAAGTTTTCTGGAAGAGCAGGCAGATGTGTTGAGACAGGTAGGCAACTATTAAGGTATGGCACCTAAAGAGCTTTGCTTTTCGTCCAATTAACCTTCAGAGATGAAGCCATGAAAAAGGTTCTTAAGGACTTTACAAGAGCAACAATGTCTTGGTGGTTTTTTATAATGACGCAAACATCATCTGCATAGGCCGATATAGTCAATGGTGGGCTTCCAGGAAAACAGGTCAGGCCAGAGATATTCTTTCTCAGTGTGCAAAGTAATGGCTCCATTGCTAACGCAAAAAGCAAACCTGAGACTGGGCAACCCTGCCGTACCCCCCTCTGAACCTTTATGGGGGGAACCAGTTCATTGTTCACCTTAATTACACTGGAGATGTCAGTGTACAATAGAGTTATAAAGGCCCTGAAAATTACCCCAAACCCGCATGCTTCAAGAACATGGCACAAGAAAACATGGTCAATGCTGTCGAAGGCTTTTTCAAAGTCTAGAAAAAATATTCCAAAATCATTTTGGTCATGGCGAGCATACATTAAATCCCGCACGGAAAAAATGTTGTCGTAAATCGAACGACTGGGGATGCAGAACGTCTGATCAGGTAAAACCAGATCACCAATGACTTTTTTCAAAGGATTTGCCATTGCTTTCGAAAACAATTTATAGTCAGTGCACATTATTTAAACCGGTCTCCAATTCTCCATCCGCCGGAGATCTCCTGACTTTGGGAGAAGACTCACCACTGCTCTCCTTAGACTTAGTGGCATTACACCTTTTCGCAAGGCTTCTTGGAATACAATCAATAGTTCCGGGCCCAAAATGTCCCAAAATTCCATGTAAAACTCAGCTGGCAGGCCATCAATTCCTGGAGCCTTTCCAGATTCCATTCCAACCAGGGCACGCTGTAACTCATCAAGGCTTAAAGGCACATCCAGCTCCAGGTGTTGTCTCATTTAGGGTTGGGAGATGGGAGGTAAAACATTTTATTTTATCCTCATATATATCTTTTTTTGCAAATAGTTCAGAATACTACTTTCTAATAGTGGTTTTTACCCCATCAGAATTTGTAATTTCATTCCCACTGGGGTCCTTAACTGATAAAATAAGCCGAGGAGGTTTCGTTTCAGCTTCTAAGTGAAAGAAGGCTTTGCTAGGACTATCTGATACTTTAATGCTTTTTACTCTCAGTCTAACTAGTAGTCCTGCAGCCTTCTCCTGTAATAGTTCCCGGAGTTGGGTCCTTTTTTCAAGGAGCAATTTATAATTTGTCTCATTTTCTTGTTCTGCCATTTTGCTTTGCAGTTTAAGAATTTCGGTTTCCAACCGAGCCAATGTGATTTGACTTTCATGAGTGATGTGGGAATTAAACTGTTGACAAAACAGTCGTATATGAGTTTTCATATTATCCCACCAAAGGTTAGTGGAAGCAAAGAGGGGCTTTTTTCCAACTATAGCTATCCATAGAATGCAAAAGGCTTCCTTAAACAGGGTATCATCCAAAAGACTTGTATTGAATTTCCAATAGGCGCTCCTCCATTTGAATTGAGGGAAAGATAGGCCCATCGTGACCATGTGGTGGTCAGAGAAGATGGAAGGGGTAATAGTTGAGGAGGTTACAATATTCTTTAATCGTGGGGTGATGTACCATCGGTCAAGCCTCGCTAAGGATACTTGGCCATTTGAGCATCGACACCATGTAAACTGCCGGTCATTTGGGTGCATCAATCGCCATACATCAAAAAAAGCCCCACCTGAAAGAAACTGGGAGAGGTCACCATGGGCCTCAGGATGTGGTTCCGGTGAATTTCTGTCTATTTTGGGCTCTAGCGTACAATTGAAATCTCCCCCCATGCATATGCACTGATTGGGGGTCAAACAAATTTTAATGGTTTATCACTTCAGTAAAGAAGACGTGACGGTCAGTACTCTCACTTGGTGCAATGGTGCATATACATTAAAAATAATAAGCCTCAGGCTATTGATCACCAATTCTAGGGAGGCAAAACGTTCCCGAATCACCTCCTGAAAGAGGCAAGATTCAGGTACAAGCCCTGGTTTTAACAAAAACCCAACTCCAGCAGATACAGATGACATATTACTGAAGAAACATTTACCTTTGAACATGCTGCACCAGTCGTGTTCAACCTTCTCAATAATATGAGTTTCTTGCAGTAATATTACATCTACTTGTTTCCGTTTAAATAAACTATTCACTTGGATCTGGCGGACGTGACTAGCCCCACCACCATTTATATTGAGTGTTGTAAGATTAATAATAATAATAATAATAATAATAATTCATTTATTTTGTATAGCGCTTTTCAGGAAGCCCAAAGACGCTTTGACAGAGTGCAAAACATAATGCATAACAAAACATGAAAACAACAATTGCAAAAAGACAAGAATCAATAGGGAAATATTTAAAGCAAAAGGAGGGAGAAGGAGAAGAGATAGTCAGGGGTTAAATGCTGTGGGTTGAATGTTGAATGCAGTGTTGAACAGGTGGGTCTTGAGTGATGTTTTGAATGTGGTGAGTGAGGAGGAGTCTCTGATGGTGTGAGGTAGTGAGTTCCAGAGGGTGGGAGCAGCGATGGAGAAGGCCCTGTCCCCCCAGGATCTGAATTTGGTCCAGATGGGGGGGGGGGGGTCAGGAGGTTGGTACCAGCAGAGCGGAGGTTGCGGGTGGGAGTGTGTCTGGAGAGGAGGTCAGCCAGGTAAGATGGGGCCAGGTTATGGAGGGCTTTGTAGGTCAAGAGGAGGATTTTGTACCAGGCCGCACGAGGCGCGGACAAAGAAACGACTAATTACACACAAATTTGCAACAACTACAAAACCAAAACCAAATAGAAACACACAATAACACATACACAACAAAATACGCAGCAGAAATTTGACAAAGAAACGAACGGGAAAACACTCAAACTTTGATGCCGTGGAGAGATCAAAGCAAGCCCCGTCACTCGAGGGACCGGAAGCGGACCTCAATAACTCAACTCAATGCCTCAATAAAGCGTTGGCACAAATGATGACTCTTGAGAACATCAGGGAAGAGAGGATTGAAGAACAGAGGTTCAACCTCGAACATCCCTGGGGAGTAAGACTCCGGTGTCGGCTGGAGGAATGTGGAGGAAATTTCAACCATGACGGTGATTCGGTCCACGAGGACAATTGGAATGATTTTGAGGAAAGTTATTCAAAAACGTCATCAGTTACAGAAATTTTGGACTCGGAATACTTTTGGACACCCCAACGAGTCCCCTTTCCCGAAACTGATTTTTGACTGCTTTCCCAAGGAACTTCCACCTGTTAGCACAGGGACAAGTGAATTGCACGCTGAGAGCAGCAAGAGCCTGTATAGGTGGTGTTTATCTCAAGTTCTTGGTATTTCTCCGTTAAATGGAGTAGCACGTTGGAAGAGGCTACTCCCTGCCGGGCCCCCAATGAACCTATATGGGAATCAATGTATTGTAAGCTGATTTACAAAAGAACACAGAACTTATTTACAAAATTTACAAAAGAACAAAGCGCCTTGCCCACTGGATCATCCCATGCAATACATATGTATGGAATTTTGCCCCAATATCGGCATGTTGCCCCTTTTGTTCTGTAAATGAGGATGTTTTTCATTTTTTTATGGGTTGTGAAAGACTTTTTCCTTTATTTGAATGGTTAGACTTTGTGTCGTTCAAAATGAATTTCAGATTTACTTTTCGATCCTTTATTTTTGGGCTCAAAAAGAGACGGCAACACAACAAAGAATATGAACTGTTGTGCTTTTTTGTAGCTACAGCCAGGGCCGGTGCTACCATTAGGCCAACTAGGCAGCCGCCTAGGGCGCAGACATCAGAGGGGCGCATCACTGAACCTTAAAGGGTCACAGTTTTATACAAATTATTGTTTTAAGAAAAAACATAATAAAAGGAAAATATAATAGTTCATTGTTCATAATAGATAATGCCATCAGATAATGAGATGTTTGAGTCTGAAGTTATCATAAGAGAACATTTCTTGGGATTTGTTCCACTAAAGGAGACTACATGTGCCTTTATAGCAGAAACTCTTCTTGAACTTTATTCTGTACTTATTCTTGTATTATTCTTGTACGGTACTTATTCTTGCAATTTAAAATAAATTTAGCAGTTTCAAGATTTCTGCTTTTTATTTTTTTCTGCAAAACATCTGATTTTATTAATCGAAGTAGGCAAAAAAAATAATTTCGGGGGGGGGGGGGGAGGAGGGGATGCACGTAGCTGGCCTTGCCTAGGGCGCAAAATAGTCTGGCGCCGGCCCTGGCTACAGCAAAGCTTGCTACTGTAGCGGCTACCGCTGGGTTTTCACAATCGCCTTGCACCTATCAAGGACACGGAGCGATCACCATGCCGGGCTCGTCCAGGACGCCCGGGCAGGCTCGCCCTCAACTTGCCAGGCTGCAGCCAGGACGCTGGGCCACGCCCCCTCTCGCCTTTCCTGGGCAAACGCTCCGGGATAATATGTATATATATTGCTGCCCGATAAACGGGCTTTTCAGAGTGCCTGAGTGTTTGGTTTGATTAAAGCAACTCGGATGAATTCCAGCTTTTTGTCGCGTCCATTCTTCCGATCGACGTGGGAGCCCCAGCTCCTTCATTGGTGACCTACCGACATGGACACGGCAGTCGCCCTTAAACTGCCTACCTTCTGGGAGGCTCACGCGGCGGTTTGGTTCGCACAGGCGGATTCCCTGTTCGCCCTGCGAGGCATCACGGCCGACGACACCCGCTTCCACCATGTGGTAGCAGCGCTCGGTTCGGCCACCGCGGCCCGTGCCCTGAGCCTCCTCGAGAGCCCGCCAGCTGCTGACAAATACGGCACGATTAAGAAGCTTCTCCTCGACGCTTTCGCCCTCCCATCGGCGGAACGCGCACGGCGCCTGCTTGACCTGCCCGAGCTCGGCGACACGCGCCCTTCCGAGCGAATGGACTACATGCTTTCACTGCTCGGCGAGCACTCTCCGGCATTCCTGTTCCGGGAGCTGTTCCTCCGTCAGCTGCCTAACCCGGTACGCCTCGCCCTGGCAAGCACGACGATCACAGATCCCCGGGCCCTTGCCAGAGAAGCCGACAAGATCTCCGCCGCAGGACAGCGCATCGCAGCGGCGACATGGGACCCACCGCCGTCCGACGCAACACCCATGGCGCCCGAGCACCCGGCACGGTCGACGACCGAACTGCCGACGCAATTGGCGGCCGCTACACCGAGCCGACCACCTCCACCACGACGACCGGGGCCTCCACCTGACCAAGCGTGGTGTTACTATCATGCCAGGTTCGGACAGAAGGCCCGGACATGCCGACCCCCGTGCACCTTCGGCAGGCCGGGAAACGGCCGGGCCGGCGTTCATTACCAGCCATGAGCGCCGGCCACACGGGCAACTTACTGTTCATCACGGATAAAGCGTCCGGACGGCGCTTCCTGTGCGACACCGGCGCCCAACTGAGCGTCATACCCGCCTCTGACCAGGACAGGCAATCCGCGGTTTGCGGCCCCTCCTTGGTTGCGGCCAACGGATCGACCATCCGCACCTTCGGCCCGCGCAACGTCACCCTCTGCTTCGGCGGCCAACGCTTTGCTTGGACGTTTGTAACCGCAAATGTGCCCATGGCTCTGCTAGGCGCCGACTTCCTCTGCGCACACGGACTGCTGGTGGACGTCCAACGGCGTCGTTTAATCAACGCCGAAACCTTCAGCTCCCTGGTATGCACATTGAGCAGCTCCGCGCCGACCGAGCTGGCATGCGCCGTCCCGGCGGCGAACGAGTTTGCTCGCCTGCTCACGGAGTTCCCGGCCCTCACGCGGCCGACGTTTTCGGCCGTCGCAGTACGGCATGGGATCGAGCACCACATACCAACCACGGGCCCGCCGGTCTATGCCAGGGCCCGCCGCCTCGACCCAGCCAAGCTCGCCGTGGCGAAGGCCGAATTCGACGCGTTGGAGCACCTCGGCATCGTGCGGCGCTCCGATAGCGCGTGGGCCTCGCCACTGCACATCGTGCCAAAGCCGGGGGGTGGATGGCGCCCGTGTGGCGACTACCGCCGTCTCAATGACGCTACCACCCCCGACAGGTACCCGATCCCGCATATCCAAGACTTCTCCGCCCGTCTGGCGGGACGGGTCATTTTTTCGAAAATTGATCTCATACGGGGATATCACCAGGTACCTGTCAGGGCGGCCGACGTCCCTAAAACGGCAGTCATCACGCCGTTCGGCTTATTCGAATTCTTGCGGATGCCGTTTGGTCTCAAGAACGCGGCTCAGGCGTTCCAGCGCTTGATGGACGGTGTGCTGCGTGACCTGCCGTTCCTTTTCGTTTACCTGGACGACATCCTCGTCGCCAGCATGTCCCGGGCCGAGCACCTCCTCCACCTCCGAACACTGTTCGGGCGCCTCAGCGAGCACGGCCTCATCGTCAACCCGGCCAAATGCCACTTCGGCACGACGGCCGTTGATTTTTTGGGCCACCACATCACCAAGAACGGGGCCGTGCCGCTGCCAACCAAGGTCGAGGCCATCACCACGTTCCCGCGTCCCCGCACCATAAAGGCCCTGCAGGAATTCCTGGGAATGGTGAATTTTTATCACCGCTTCGTGCCCCGCGCTGCTCAACTCATGCGGCCCCTCTACGAAGCCCTCCAGGGCAAGCCGGCCAAGCACGACATCGCCTGGTCCGCAGCAATGGATGCGGCCTTCCAAAGCTCAAAGCGGGCCCTCGCCGACGCAACACTGCTCGCTCACCCGGTGCTCAACGCTCCCATCGCCCTCACCACGGATGCCTCCGACTACGCGGTGGGCGCCGTACATGAGCAATGGGTGAACGGGGTTTGGCAGCCACTCGCTTTTTTCAGCCGGCAGCTCCGGCCGAACGAGCTCAAATACAGCACGTTTGACCAGGAGCTCCTCGGTCTACACCTGGCCGTCCGCCATTTCCGCCACCTCCTGGAGGGCCGACCTTTCACGGCGTTCGTCGACCACAAGCCGTTGGTTTACGCCATGGCCAAGGTCACGGAGCCGTGGTCGGCCCGCCAACAGCGCCACCTCTCCGCCGTGTCGGAGTTTACCACGGACATCCGGCACGTCGCCGGCAAAAACAACGCAGTGGCCGACTGTCTTTCCCGGGCCAGCGCAAATGCGGTCCACCTGGGCGTGGACTTTGCGCTTATGGCGGCGGACCAAACCACCGACACCACGGTGCAAGCCCTCCGGGCGGCGGACACGGGCCTCCGCCTGGCCGACATCCCCTTCGCGGACACTGTCCTGCTCTGCGACGTCTCCCAAGGCCAGCCTCGCCCCATCGTGCCCGTCACCTGGCAACGCCGCATCTTCGCCTCCCTCCACGGCCTTTCCCACCCGGGCCGGAAAGCTTCCCAGAAGCTGGTGTCGGCGCGATTCATCTGGCACGGCCTTCGTCGGGACGTCCGCGATTGGACCAGCACCTGCACGGCCTGCCAACGGGCCAAGGTCCACCGACACACCCAGGCCCCGCTGGCACCTTTCACCGTGCCCGAACGACGTTTCGACCACGTCAACGTGGATCTGGTGGGCCCCCTCCCCCCGTCACGGGGGTTCACACACCTGCTCACCATGGTGGACAGGACCACCAGGTGGCCGGAGGCCGTTCACCTCGTCTCCACCACCACCGCCGCCGACGTGGCGCAGGCTTTCATCGCCACCTGGGTCGCCCGCTTCGGTGCACCGGCGGACATCTCGTCAGACCGCGGACCACAGTTCACCTCCGAGCTGTGGGGCGCGGTCGCCGGCAACCTGGGGGTCAAGCTCCACCGTACTACGGCCTACCACCCCCAAGCAAACGGGTTGTGCGAGCGATTCCACCGCTCCATGAAGGCCGCGCTCATGGCCGGCCTTCAAGACGGCGGTTGGGCCGACCGGCTGCCATGGGTCCTTTTGGGCCTCCGCACGGCCCCCAAGGAGGACCTCCAGGCATCCACCGCCGAGCTTGTCTATGGCCAGGCGCTACGCGTCCCGGGCGAATTCGTGCCCGACGCTACCAGTCCCTGGTCCGCAGCTCACCAGCGCTCGGACCTCCAGGAGGCCGCCCGACGGTTTGCCCCCGTGCCAACATCCCACCACGGTGACCCCCAGTCCTACGTCCCCCCAGCACTTCGCACAGCGGAGTATGTTTTTGTGCGTCACGACGCACATTGGGGGCCACTCCGGCCGCCGTACGACGGGCCCTTCCGGGTGCTGCGATGGGACGATAAGTCGTTCGTCATCGACATCGGCGGCAGGTCGGACCGGATTGCGGTGGACCGCCTCAAGCCGGCGCACGTGGACGTCGACCACCCACCGCGGGTGGCCCTTCCGCCGCGGCGAGGCCGCCCCCCGTCCACGGTGCCCCCCACTCGACCGCCCACCACCACACCAGACCCCCTCCCACGACCCGCCAGGGGTCGCTTCGGCCGGGTCATCAGGACCCCCCTCAAATTGACCCTGCCGGTGCTAGTCGATTCTGGGGGGACGTGTGTAGCGGCTACCGCTGGGTTTTCACAATCGCCTTGCACCTATCAAGGACGCGGAGCGATCACCATGCCGGGCTCGTCCAGGACGCCCGGGCAGGCCCGCGCTCAACTTGCCAGGCCTCGGTCGGGACGCCCGGGCATGCCCGGGCATGCCCGGGCAGGCTCGCCCTCAACTTGCCAGGCCGCAGCCAGGACGCTGGGCCACGCCCCCTCTCGCCTTTCCTGGGCAAACGCTCCGGGATAATATGTATATATATTGCTGCCCGATAAACGGGCTTTTCAGAGTGCCTGAGTGTTTGGTTTGATTAAAGCAACTCGGATGAATTCCAGCTTTTTGTCGCGTCCATTCTTCCGATCGACGTGGGAGCCCCAGCTCCTTCACTACTTACCTATCCAGAAAGAAGAAGCGTAATGGTAAGCCCATTCATCAATGCAATGTCATGACGTTTTTCAATGCACTTTGTGCTGCAAGGTTAAAACATGAGTTTGAGTTTTCCAAGATCATGGGTGAAATTGATGGATTTGTAGAAAAATGGTGTTTGGAAAGTGTCTGTGAAGTCCGCCAAAACGAGTTGGTATTATTTTTTTCTTAATTGTTCATAATTTCTACACTTCGTAGTATTGCTGCAGAAGATTGCATTTGTTTTTGGTAAAATTTGAACTGATCAACGCTTGTATCTGTATTGTTTCGTCGCTTTCATCGTTTTCTCTTGTTTTTGGCTTTTTTTATTTTATACACTGTACATCCATGCACTTTATATTTTTGGAATAAAAGGACGTCAAAAGTCAAAGTCTCCCTCTCCCTCTCCCTCTCCCCCTCCCTCTCCCTCTCCCTCTCCCTCTCCCCCTCCCTCTTCCTCTTCCTCTCCCTCTCCCTCTCTCTCCTCCCTCCCTATCCTCCCACTTTGCACAGCTGCCGCTCGCTTAGCACGCACGTGCGAGCGCCAGGTCTGTTGCTCAGTCACTGGCAGTACGTGCTGTGTCTCTTGTTGCTTTTTCCTTTCTTCCTACCTTTTGGTCCTTTCTGCTGTCCGAGTGTAGGTGTCCCTTCCTATCGTCTTGTCTGCTGAGCGAGAGAGGGAGAGACAGCGCGGTTAAAGTTAGCCACTTTAGGTGGTTAACGGGATTTATTTATTTATTTCCCAGTTATTGTTGTTGTTGTTTTTTTTCATTTATTTAGGCTTTATAAACCCTAGTACCAATTATTGATTATTTTTTGTTTAGTTACTTCAAATGGCTAGCAAGAATAGTCGAAGTACTGCCGGTCGTGACGCCGATGAGGTGTTAACAGATGAACACGGCATGTGTTTTGTCCCACCGGAAGATGTCTCGCTGGAGGAGACGCTCTTCGCAATCGAAGAATTCATCGGTTGTGAGAACATCCGGGCAGCGTCCCGAATGCACCACAAGGTGGTTGTTTTCGTTTCACGTGTCCGTTTCGCGCGCATCGTCGTGCAGAACGGACTCACCTTGGGTAATGACCAGTTTGTTCCGGTTTCGCCATGGAACACTCCGGCCTCGAAGGTAATACAATCAAACGTTCTACCGACGCTGTCTAATGTCGAGAATTATCCAATAGTGGGGGGGCCAATGTAGCAGATTGAAATGCCCGGTGAAATTGCTTGTTAATTTTTGGACACTGGTTGGGCTGTCTTTAGGGATGATATAAGTTCTAGAAAAAATATGTCTCCAATTGTTTCAAGTTCTTTATGGCGGCCATTTTGGATTTTCAAAATGGCGGATGTCGAAAACGTAAAATTCCATTATCTTGGCTTCTAAATGACCTAGAGTTTCGATTCTGGTGTCCAGTTGTACATTTTTGGGGATAGAGAATTGAATGAAACCTTCTTTAATAACCTACAAGGGATAAAAATAGGTTTTTATGGCACAGCCGAACCAGTGTCCAAAATCTAACTTAATGCACATCTATCTTAATTGTTATTTGTTATTTGTATGTTCCAGATTCGTGACCCTGAGCTATGATGGAGCCAAAAAGCAAGAAAACCAAGAAAGAAACTGATTTCACACTTTGCATTCAGTGCCAGGATCCCCAAGGTGCACTAGTGACTGAGCCAGCACTGGGCTCATATGCAAAGTTTCTCCAGTTCATCCAGGAGAGGGCACGATATGGTGATGCCGACTTCAAACAGATCAGCGAACGATTAAGCTGTTTCACTGCCACTGACTTGAGGAACAATAAAGCAAAGTGGCACCGGGCATGTTATGGATCTACATGCAACACTGCTCACTTGGATCTATGGCCCAACAACGACCAGACAAATACTGGAAGCCAAGCACATGAAGAGGGCTTTGGAGGCCCACATCACCACTGTCCAAGCCCTCTTCGACCTCTATGTGGACGAATTCTTCCAAGAGCATCCCCATCTGAGGGGCCCATGTACCCAGTCAGCACAACAGGTTGCCCAGAGCTGTCATCTACACAACCGAGAGGAGATGACAAGCGCGCAGAACAACATGCTAGCTGTCCTCGAGTCAAACGAAGTCCTGGAGGCCATGGCAAAGTTTGATGAGAGGAAAGAAGCCAAGAGTCCACTGTTCAAGTTTGTGCGACGCTACATGCGGATGATAATGCTGATATACACATTCATCCGTGCCACCCGTGATGGACAATTTGAGCTTCACCTGTCTTCACTGGATGAGATGTGCATATACTTCTTTGCACATGACAAACAGAAATATGCCAGGCTGACTCCCCGGTACCTTGCAGAGATGAAGGCCCTGAAGATGACAGATCCAGGGATCTACCAAGAGTTCATGGATGGGAACTTCAGTGTCCATAAGAATGAAATCCCCTTCTGTGCTGTAGGTGTGGACCATGCACTGGAGCACATCAACAGGATCATGAAGGTGACAGGGGGTATTGTGGGCATTACCCAGAATGCCAGTGCCCGCGAAAGGTTCTTTCTGACAGCACCAGAGCTGAGTAGGCTTGCTGAAGAAGCCCGTCAGATGGCTGGCTCACAATCAGCTACACGCAAGGAGCACCACGACCTATCAACCACAGTCTGGGCTCGGCAGGAAGACAGCATTCGTCGACTGAAGAATGTGATCAGAGAGTCCATGAATCCCATGACGCATGAGGGTGAAGACCTGACGACTATCATCACCAAGGTGGTGATGCCAGCTGAAGTACAGAAGGATGTCTGCAACCAAGATGAGATTGGTCAGAAAGCGTATAACACGTTTGTTGCAGAGCGCATCAACACAAATGAAATCAACCTTTGGGCCAGAATGGGAAAGGTCAAACTGAAGATGTGGAAGAGTGCCAGGAAAGCTGTGAAGCACAAACTGGCAGACAAGGTTGTAGAGCTGAAAGACGACAGGTCACTGTTTGCGCGCATGCTGATCGTGGCCCGCTCACGACCAGAGATCAACTTGAAGGATGCCATAGGTCAATATGAATTCACCGCGCTTCCACGAACCCTCTTTGCAATGGCTGGGACACTACTACCATGCACAGACAAAAGCAAGCTCATGGGCATCCTAGAAGATCTACCCAAGAAGTCAACTGGCACTGGTCAGCAGCCAGACGACGACAATCCTGAACATACTCCACCCCCTCCCAAGAAGGTGACTGTCATAGACGGCATGGCATTAGTGCAAGCAATGGGTAAGCCACAATGGGTCAAAACATGTGCCCAGTGGGCTGGCCATTTCAATGCAACACTGGACTGCAAGACCAACGGGTATGATGAAGTCCACCTCGTGTTTGACCGATATGATCTGCCAAATTCACTGAAAGAGGCCACACGGGAGAGGCGCCAAGGTGGCAAGCCGCCCACTGCTTACCACGTTCAAGACAGCACCCCGATTGGGAAACTGACAGCAAAACAGTTCCTGTCGCACACCAACACCAAAGATGAGCTAACTGTCTATCTGGCAAAGAAAGCTCTGTGTCACTTTGAGGGGACTACCAAGGTCTTCATCGTCACTTCAAGGCAGGATGTCTTCTCCAACTGCATGGATGTACAGCATCTCCGTAGCTCCCAGGAGGAGGCTGATACGAGGATCTTTCTTCACAGTCTAGATGCCGTCCGAAGAGGTGCAACACAGCTGTACATTCAGTCACCTGATACTGATGTATTCATCCTAGCACTCCACCGGTACCATGAACTATGCAAAGACACATACTTCATCACGGGTGTGGGGAACAAGAAGAGGCAAATCTCACTGGAACCAATAGTACATGAACTTGGTGTCAGGAAGGCTGCAGCCCTACCAGGATTCCATGCATTCACGGGAGCAGACCAGACTGGTCGGTTTGCCGGCAAGGGAAAGCTCACATGTTGGCAAGCCCTCAATAGGTGCTCTGTTGAGGTGGTATCTGCGTTTCATGACCTTGGGGCCTCTGAGGAGCTGAGAGCTGACACAGAAAGTGACATTGAGGCATTTGTATGCCAGCTGTATGAGCCTCGTACTACAGTTGTGGATGTGGGCAAGCTGAGGTGGAGACTGTTTACCAAGAAACAGCTAGAGGCACAGAAGCTGCCACCAACACGGGG
This sequence comes from Myxine glutinosa, assembly GCF_964187855.1. Taxonomy (NCBI): domain Eukaryota; kingdom Metazoa; phylum Chordata; class Myxini; order Myxiniformes; family Myxinidae; genus Myxine; species Myxine glutinosa. Next base: position 54,971,342 of record NC_136268.1, read on the forward strand.
AGCTTTACATGAAGCCATTGCTCGTGCACATTTCCAGGCCATGGTGTGGCATCAGGCTGATGTACCGGACCCCCAGCTTCCACAACCAACAGAACATGGATGGAGAGCAGAAGGAGATCAGCTGGTGCCCATCACAACCAAGGACCCTCCAGCCCCAGCTGCCATCACACATCTAATCAAATGTAACTGCAAGAAGACCCAATGCATGTCTCACTGCTCATGCAGGTCTCAGCATCTCAACTGTTCTGAGATGTGTATGTGTGGGGCAGATGAAGAGGTGTGTGGTAACACGGGTCAGGAGCGCCCCATGGGAATCGATAACACTGATGATGAGGAGGATGGAGATCCTTCAATGTAACAATGAACACTGCCAACTAAAAATATTGCACAAAGACATTATAAGTGTACATTTGAACACTAAAGTCCAGCCTTTATGTGATTTAGAAGTGAAAATGATGGAAAAAAATATGTATATGTGTTGGCATAAGTGCGTGAAAATCCAAGATGGCTGCCATAAGAACCCTTTTGATCATATGTAGGTGTATAAATGTGTGTTTATTGGATTAAGTATCCGCAAATATGTACATTTGGACACCAAAATTAACACTCTAGGTCATTTAGAAGCCAAGATAATGACAATTTCGGTTTTCAACAAACGCCATTTTGATAATCCAAAATGGCCGCTATAAAGAACTTGAAAAAAATGGAGACATATTTTTTCTACAACTTCTATCATCCCTAAAGACAACCCAACCAGTGTCCACAAATTAACATTTGAATTCAACGGGAAAACATTGGCCCCCCCACTACAAGCCTCCATTCGCACCACAGACGGGAAGCTTAAGCATATCGATTATCGAAACGTTTAGACGGTTTTGTTATGTTGTTTTGAAGGATGGTTTGACGCAATTGAATGTCTCTCTCGTGTTTAGTCGTCAAAACGTGAGCACAGGATTTTTGCGGCAACGGAGAGGTTGATTTGATACGGGTGTGGTGCACATGGACACACCAGGCAGTATTGTCCTGATGGGGAGAAAACGTATGCCAGAGCAGCCGGACCAGCTCCCCCCGTGACCATTACGGAGGATTCTATAGATGATTCGCCTTCAGTCCAGGAAACAACATCGGACCATCAATGTACGGCTAAGAGTGGTGCTGATGAGACCCATACGGATGTGCTTCGTGTAAGCGATGAGTCATCCAGTACAGCTGGCCATGCAACCGATGACTCAGGAAATGTAAGGGAGAAGCCTCTACCTGTAGAGGGAATGATTTGTGAGGAGCAGCAGATTGTAGATGCGGCGTCTCAGAAAAATTTGAAACGGTCACTTTTAAGTACGAGGAATGAGGACAAAGGTGTTAAAGTGTTGGTGATGCAGACAGGAAGCAGAGTTAAACGATTCAGACAGTCCTTCACATGAAGATCAGCAAGGTGGTGAAACTATGGCTGACATGATACCACCTGCTCAGGATGAAGGGGAACTTTTTCCTGAAGGTTGTAAATCAACCTGCGAAACCGAACAGCCTACTGATGACCATATCAATGCTAATGGGGAATGCAAAATACCCATTACTGCTAATAACGACTCCTCCCCCCCCCCCCCCCCCCCCATTGCAATGATGCATGAGGATAAAGAGGATGAAGAACCTAAGGTAGATGGGGGATGGAACAGGTGTTTCTGTACAGGTTCAGGAGGAACTCGTTACTCGCATCACTGAGGGAATTCTAACTACCGAGACACTGATCGGCCATGAGGAACCAGTGGCAATGGTTGACAGGGCTCCCCCCCCTAAGGAGGAAGAGCAGCCTTTGGAGATCTCAATTCAGATTTTTGAAGGAAACTTTCAGACAAAGGCATGTACGAATTAAGGATAATTTTCCTAATATCCAGGCCTTCCTTGCAGCCGCAAAACCTTTGCTGCAAAGGAGCGAGCATGTGGAAATCTCCGAACCTGAATTTCAGCGGCTGAGGAAAGCCGTCACGAAGGCAAACAAGCAATTAAATGAGGAAGAGGACTTCACCACCCAGAAGAATCAACTATGGAACTAAATGTTGTATCCTTAAATATAAATGGGGGTCATGCCCCATTGAATAGGGTCAGGGGTAGACCCTTACGGAGGGTGCAAACCATTCAAGTGGTTGGAAAAAAAAAGGCTGACATGATTCTCTTACAAGAGAGCCACGCTACTAGTGCTCAAGTAGCCGATTGGGGGTAACTTTTTGAAGGGCAATGGTGGCTAAGTGGGTTCCCTACACCTCGGGCCGGTGTTGCCATTTGCCTAAGTCATAAGATTTGTGCTCAACAGGTTTCATTTAAAGAAATCTATAAAGGGCATTTGATCTCCGTATAATTTCTTTATAATACCCAAAAGATTATAGTAGTGAATGTTTATGCACCGTGTGACCCAATGGAGAGGAAAATTTTATTTTCCACTCTGCGGGATTTTGTAAAAACTCTGGACGGAACAGCTTTTATTTGTATCGCGAGAGATTTTAATTGCACAATTTGTCCGTCGATTGATAGGAATGGTCATGAGCCTCATGTTGCCTCTCCGAAAGCTCTAGAGGACACCATCAACATCTTTCGGTTTAAGGATGTGTGGAGATCACAACACCCACTCTCACGCTGTTATACATGGTGTAGATGCAATGATGGTATTATGTCAATGGCAAGGCTGGACAGATTTTATGTGAACAAGCCAATGTTGAATGTGGTGTCTGTCTCCAAAATTTTACCAACTGGATTCACAGACCACAGTTTAAACTCAATGTCCTTTAAGTTACCCTTTCCAACTGGTGGTCGTGCTTACTGGTCTTTGAATACTCGTCTCTTACATGTCAAGGAATTTAATGAGGCCTTTCACGTCGTGTGGGAGAAAATTCGCTCCTCCAGACCTGAGTATGATAGTCTCTGGCTGTGGTGGGACATTGCAAAATCCCAAATTAAGAATTTCTGTCAACAATATAGTGCATACACCACTAAAATCCAATCAATATCAATCGATCAGTTAAAATCTGAAATTATATCGTTAGAACAGAATGTTGACGAGGTTGGGAGAGGTGCACGTGACCAACTCATTTGGGCAAAGAAAGCAGTGCTGGAGGAAGCGGTACGGCAACGGGCGATGGGTGCCTTGGTCCGAATGCAAATGAGCTATTTAACTCTGGACATGCCAAACAAAGAGTTATTCAAGTTAGTCTTCCCTCAAAAGGTCACAACAAATTCATACTTTACTCGCTCCCAATGGGTCGCTGGTGACCTCCCAGCAGGCGATCAGGGGTACTCTTAAAGGGTTCTATTCTAACTTGTATTCTCCTCAGAACGTGGACAATGAGGTGATACGAGAGTTAACTGCTGGGCTTCCGAGTGTCGAGGAGGATGAGCGATGCATGCTTGATTCCCCAATTTTGGCTGATGAACTTGAAGCAGCTATGCGGAGCCTGAAAGATGGGAAAGCTTCTGGAATAGATGGCCTGCCCGCAGAATTCTACAAGACCTTCTGGGCCCTTGTGGGACCTGACTTACTCGATGTACTCGATGAAAGCATCCGTGCCGGAGAACTTCCAATGTCTTGCAGACGAGCAGTCGTTTGTTTGCTACCAAAAGCTGGGAATCTTCAACTGGTTGATAACTGGCGACCTGTCTTCTTATTGTGTGTTGATTACAAGATTCTCTCTAAAGTACTTGCTAATCGTATGAAGACTGTGATCAGTTCAGTTTTGCACCCGGACCAGACCTACTGTGTGCCTGGAAAATCTATTTATGATAATATTTTTTTGGTAAGAGATGTTATTTCATGCAATAATTTCCTGCGTGACGATTTTGGATTGTTGTTTCTTGATCAAACTAAGGCCTTCGATCGTGTTGACCACAAGTACATTTTTTCTGTCCTGAAAGGAATGGGGTTGGTGAAACTTTCATCTCTTATGTGAAACTCCTGTATACTAATACTCAATGTATGATAAAGATCAACAATATGTTATGCTCTCCCTTTCCTTTCCAACGGGGTATTCACCAAGGTTGCACCCTCTCTGGGCTTTTATATATAGTCGCCCTTGAACCACTCATTTGGTCTATTAGACAGCGAATACCTCAGGGAATGAGAAGTATAGAAGGAGCAGAATTTGTGCAATCGGCTTATGCTGATGATGTCTGTGTTTTGATTAGAAGCTCCAATGATGTCTCTGCTTTACAACGTTGTATGCAAGATTTCTCTGCAGCCTCTTCCGGTGGGATCAATTGGAATAAAAGTGCAGCATTATGGTGTGGCAAAGGCAATCTCTCTTGTGTATCACCACCCTCACTCCCACACAACCTGGACTGGAGAACGGATGGGGTTAAATATCTTGGAGTGCATATTGGTAATTGTGAAACAGAAATGAAAAATTGGGAAGGAGTGCTGGAACAAATTATGCACAGATTGAAAGCATGGGAAGGACTGCTGAGGTCCATCTCCTATCGAGGTCGTACCCTTGTCATAAACAATCTGGTTGCAACAAAATTATGGCACAGAATTATTGCTTTACAGCCATCAAACCAACTAATTATGGCTACTCAGCGAATGCTGGTAAACTTCTTTTGGAGTGGCTACCATTGGTTGAGGCCTGAGATATTGTACTACACCCGGAAGGAAGGTGGCCAGGGCATTGTTGATATCTCTGGCCGGGTTGTGGCCTTTCGGCTGCAGTCTCTGCAGAGACTACTGTTCGCTGAACAGCTGCCTTGGTGGCCCTTTGCATTTTTTCTGTTACAACAGGCTGGTAGACTGAGATATGATTGGCAGCTTCTTTTGATAGACCTCGAGCATATACATTTTGCCTCTCTTCCGAGATTCTATCAGAGTTTATTGGACACTTGGAAAAGGTTTGACGTCCACCGCTTCCTTGAGGGCTATAATTGTCGAATGTTCCTTCAAGAACCCCTTTTCTTCAATAACTTTTTTCCTGGTATCCTTCATAGCCATGCCCTAATTAAAAAATGTATCCAAGGAGGGATTAACAAAGTATGTGATCTGAGAGATTCATCTGGAGTTAAGTGGAAACCTGCTGGTTTGGTGGCAACCTCAGTTGGATCTCGGTCTGTCCGACTTGTAGACCAAGTTGTACGTATAGTCGTCAGAAAATTTAGACAGCTAAACATCGGCTGGGAAGGTATTGGTAACATTGAGGATTTTCGGTTAGGTTTCCCTGAAATCAAAGTGCTCCTTTCTTCTCTTCAGCCGGATTTGAACATACCCCCCCTTTTCATCTTGTAACTAAGATTGGAATCCGTGATCTCTCTCGACAAAATAAGAATGTACCCCTCTCTGGGAGGACACGAGTAGCTTTGTGGTCAGAGCGGTTAGGGTCGGGGTCTCCGTCTACTCCCCTTTGGCCTCACATGTACACCTTACCAATACATGGTGTGTTAGCGGATATACAATGGAGGTTAGCACACTGGGCGCTTCCCTCCAATATTTTTGTTCACCGTATTAACAGCTCACTGCCGGAAACTTGTCCGTTCTGTGATCAGAAAGAGGATTTGTTTCATGCTTATGTACAGTCGTAGACTGACATCGCTTTTCTTGTTCCTTGAATATCTTTTTCACCAACTGTCCTTCCCTTTCAATATGCATATGTTTATATTTGGTGTGTCTTTCAGGCCCACATGTAGAGACGTGGGTGTTCTTCTCAATTTTTTGGTTGCTGTTGCAAAATATGCAATATATAAATCTCGGAAAATTAAAATAGATAACGGCTGTGGCTCTGATGCTATCTCTATTTTTAAAGGGTTTGTCTCAACACGACTCAAGCTAGAATTTGATTTCTTTGTCAGTCATGGAAACGTCCAACTTTTTGAGAGGAAGTGGCGTATTGGCAATGTTTTGTGCTCAGTCGACGATTCAAAAGTGGTAATTATTTTATAATTCCTGATTGATTTGACTTTTTTTCTTTCTTTGGAACTGATTGCTTGCATATATGTTTCTTCCTGTGTCCTTGAATACATACATCTCTCTCTCTCTCTCCCTCTCTCTCCCTCTCTCTCTCTCCCTCTCTCTTCCTCCCTCTCTCTCCCTCTCTCTCCCTCCCTCTCCCTCCCTCTCTCTCCCTCTCTCTCCCTCTCTCTCCCTCTCTCTCTCCCTCTCTCTCCCTCTCTCTCTCCCTCTCTCTCCCTCTCTCTCCCTCTCTCTCCCTCTCTCTCCCTCTCTCTCCCTCTCTCTCCCTCTCTCTCCCTCTCTCTCCCTCTCTCTCCCTCTCTCCACTGGGTGCGGTGTCATCCAGGCGTCTGTTCGTGTCTTGGCATTGTAGCTCCGTGCTCGTGGTTTGTATCTTTACCCTCCCCTTACCTTTTCTCACCTTTGTTCCGTCTTTTGTGTGTCACCCTTCCACGTTATCATCCCTCCCCCCCCCCCTCTTGAGAGTGAGAAAGTGAGAGAGCACACGTGGTGAAACCGGTAAAGGTTCCCCCTTAGGGCGGTTCCCTCTTCGGGTTTTTTTTTCGCCTCGTGTTACAAATCATAATACTTTTTCCGTTTCTTTTTTCGTAAATATTTTTATTTTTCGTTTGTTTACTGGAGCTTTTTGGCTTCATTTACCCTTTATAGTGTAGCAGCATAGCAAACCTGTTGTGCATTTTGTGATACAAGCACCAAATTTGGTACACTAGTAGACTATCATATTATGAAAAGATCTGGATATTGGGCCATCTCAGATTCAGAGATTTGATTTTTGCAAGATTTCGATTCGATTGGGATCGAAGAGAACACCTTCTTCGTCTTCTGTACAGTGAAGTTGCCAGCCCTGAATTCTCTGGCTACATCTGGGTGCTTCATTGGGAGTGCAACCGTGTCCCTCAGGTGAACAGGGACCCACCTGGCATAGTGTGTGTGGTCTAAGGCATGGAACCATGGGACCAGTTCCGTCAGGGCATCAAGGTACGTCGTGAATGAAGCCTGCCGCAGAGAACGCACGTAGACCAGTACCAACATCTCTAGTTCCAGCTCAGTTGCCCAGTACTGAAAGTTGGGAATGTCTTCTCCTCTCTGGTGACACCAGTCTTCGAACTCAGGCAGGTCTTCTGCATCATCAGCATATGTCATACAGTGGCGTTCATACGCACGGTGTTGCAGGATGTGCAGTGCCGCTGCAGTGATTTGATGAGCTCTTCTTGTGCAGGTGACGTGGGCAGCTCGTAGGAAGGAGTCGGCCGTCCCTGGCGTTGCAATCTCAGCTTGCAAAATCTGCAAATCTTGCAAAAATCAAATCTCTGAATCTGAGATGGCCCAATATCCAGATCTTTTCATAATATGATAGTCTACTAGTGTGCCAAATTTGGTGCTTGTATCACAAAATGCACAATTCTTTTGAATATTTGGGCTAAGCCGCCCCACTATTATACATTTACCCTTTGTTTAAACGTGCAAACGATGGCGGATAGCTCTCGTTACACGTCTCTTGAAGCGCTAACCCGGAAGCATGGGTTAGTTTGCTCACCTCCGTCGGGAATCGATGTGGAGGCCATTATCCTTGCGGTCGGAGAGTTAATCGGTTTGGATAATGTAAAAGCGGCTTCTCGCATGAATAAGCGTGTGGTAATCTTTGTTTCCACAGTGCCCATGGTTGCTCAAATAGTCGAGCACGGGCTCTTCTTTGCTCCCGACGTGTTTGTTCAGGTATGTCCACTCGACACGCCGGCAGTTCGGGTTTCCCTCTCTAACGCTCCTCCGTTCCTTAAAAACAAAGACCTGGTTACTGAACTAAACAAACTTGGTTCTGTCGTCTCTTCAGTTACAATGGTTCCTGTACGAGGAAAAAATAACCGTTTAAAACACGTCATGTCCTTTCGTCGTTTTGTTTATATGATCTTACCGCGTGGTGTAACCTCTGTAAATGCGGTATTGCCCTTCAAGGTCGAAGGTCACACTTATCGGGTCTTTGTCTCCACAGAGTCTCTAGTTTGTTTTGAGTGTGGTCAATATGGTCATTTAAAGGACTCGTGCCCGAAAAAGTCCACAGATAGAGTCACTAGCCTGAATGGTGATGAACAGCAGGGCTCTACTGAGATCGTTGTCGATGATGTAAACAGTATGGATGGTGCTGATGCAAACCCCATTGTAGACAAACAGAGAACCAGGAAAAGAACCCTCCCACCTTCTAGCGACCTCAACGAGCCTGATAATAAGGTCTTGGCCGGTCCTCCAACCTTCGCTCAAGTGGTTAGTGAAGGTTATGGTGGAGCGCGACCTCCTCCTCAGCAGTTTCCTCCAGTTGAGGAAATTCCTCAACCTCCCCCGCCTTCAGAATACTCTGAGGGTAATGTGATAAATGCTGAAAATGTATGTGTTGGCCAGACAGCACCTGAGTCTCTCCAGTGTTCTGAGGGTAAACCTCCATGTGAGGTTGAGCCTCCATGTGTGTCCCCTGCTGAAGCTTGTGTTGATTGTGCCACCCCTCCCTCTGTGGGGCGTGGTGAGTGTGTTGGAACTAGTGATCTGTCTGTGGAATCCTCCATTGAGGCAGCTGAGCCTTGTCAAGCTCATGGTCAGCAGGGTGATAGTGCTGAAGTCTCAGATTTTCGCGTCGATGAGCCCATTGCCTCGGCAATGGACTCTCAATACAATGATTGTGACTCTGATGGGGGTTCTTCCGTTGCCTCACTGAGTGATGGTGAGGCCAACTTCTCATCGGAGCATGTCTCTGGAGGCTCTGTCCCTCCTGCTGAAATCGTGGATTTCCTACAAAAAACTTACGGTAAAAAGCGTGTGAAAATCTGCGATTTCTTCGTTGATACTCACACCTTCATTTGTGGGGCTCAGGAAGTTGTACAACAATCTGCGGCCCTTCATATTTCTGATCAATCACTGAAAAGACTGAAGAGGTACCTTGTCACAGCAAGGAAAGAATTAAACCTATAATGGCTGTGTTGCTGCCTATGTTTCTATGAACATAGCAAGCTTGAACATTAATGGTGGGCGCAGTCAGCTGCGTCGGTCCCAAACTGTGCAATTAGCCAGGAGGGAAAACATTGATGTACTTTTATTGCAAGAAACTCGTGCCACTGCAGACTGCATGGCTGATTGGCAGCAACAGCTGATTGGCACTTGGTTTTTTAGTAATACAGATTCTGAGTGCGGGTATTGCTTTTTTTGTCAGTTCACGTTTGTCTGTCTCCCCCCCCCCCCCCCCCCCCCATCTTTAAGGAAATCGTACCAGGCTATCTAGCCTCTGTAGAGCTTGCATACAATCAGCAACGATTTATGTTTGTTAACGTCTATGCTCCAAGCGATAGCACAGATAGAGGAACTTTTTAAAATCAGTCCTTTAATTTCCTGAGACACCTCTCTTCTGATACGTTGTTGTGCTTAGGGGGTGACTTTAACTGTACTTTAAACCCAACTTTAGATAGGAACAGTGCAGAGCCACATCCAGCTTCAAGTAGGCCTCTTTCCAGTATAATTTTGCGGCATGACCTCAACGATGTATGGCGGCAACAACACCCAAACCTGCAGCAATTTAGCTGGTGTCGGGTTTTACCAAATCATCTTTCACTTGCTCGTCTTGATAAATTTTATATTCCTAACTCTGCTGTCAACCTTGTGACATATACGGCTATTGTCCCTTCAGGCTTCTCTGATCATTCTTTGGTAAAACTGTGCTTTTCTTTTCCTCGTTTCAAACGCCGCACCCTGTATTGGTCCTTTAACACCTCACTTCTGAGCGATCCTTTCTTTAAATCATCCTTTGTGGTTTTTTGGGACAAGGTTGTGGATTTCCAACATCGTTTCCTAAATCTCTGTCAGTGGTGGGACTATGCTAAAGCGCAGATCCGTGTTTTCTGTCAGCAATACAAAACCAATTGCTCTCAAAGTAAACAATTATGTATTGATGCCTTGAAACAAGAAATTCTACGATTGCAGGAAGGTGCTGAGGTCCTCAGTGATGAAAGAAGGTGTCAACTCCTCTTTGAAAAACAAACTCTGCTTAAGGAATTAATTCAAGAAAATGGTATTGGTGCCTTAGTCAGGCTGAGAGTGAATGGTTTACTGTCGTCAGACACATGTTGTAAAGATTTCTTCAAGTTTGAGAAGACGACGAAGGCGAGCCAGCAAATGCTTAGTCTTCGGGCTAGTGATGGGCATATTCTTAGTGATAATACGGAGATTGTTCATTTTGTTCGGTCTTATTTTGAGAATGTGTTTTCCTTTAAACCCAATGATGTGCCTGCAATGCAGAATATTACGACCAATTTACCGCAGATAGATGAGCATCAACGGCATGTCTTGGATGAGAACATTACTCTCGGTGAACTTAAAACTGCGCTCGATGGCCTTGCTGATCATAAGGCTCCTGGTTTTGATGGGCTACCAGCTGAATTTTATAAAACCTTTTGGGACATGCTTGGTCCTGCTTTGCACTCAGTGTTTTTATACAGTCTGCGTGAGGGATTGTTACCCCTTAGTTGTCGGCGTGCAGTTGTTTGCCTTATCCCTAAGAAAAACGACCTGCAATTGATACAGAACTGGCGTCTAATCTCTCTTCTCTGCACAGATTACAAGATTTTTGCCAAAACGCTAGCTAACCGTGTAAAGACTGTTCTAAGCACAGTTATACATCAGGATCAATCGTACTGTGTTATGCACAGATCTATGCACGATAACATTTTTTTGGTACGAGACCTGTGGGATGTGTGTGCATTTCAACAACAACATACCGGTCTCTTTTTTATTGACCAAGAAAAGGCTTTTGACTCTTAATCATGAGTATTTGTTTCACATTTTAAAGCAATTTGGTTTTGGGGCATCCTTTATTTCATATGTATCCTTATTGTATAATCACATTTTTAGCTTGATCAAAATCAATGATGGTCTCTGTTCACCTTTGCGGATTGGGAGGGGAATTCGGCAAGGCTGTCCCTTATCTGGAATCTTGTACTCTCTTTGCATTGAGCCCCTTTTGATTCGTTTACGATCTTCTCTTATGGGATTTTCAGTGACTCCATCAGAAAATCCCGTTATCATTTCGGCCTTTGCTGATGATGTATGTGTTGCTGTTCGCAGCAGTAATGACATTGCTCTGCTATTTGAGTGCCTACGGGTATACTCTCAAGCGTGTACAACGCAAATTAATTGGTCGAAATGCAAAGCAGTTTGGGTCGGCGGTACGCCACCTTCTGCCCTTTCAATTCTCCCTATGAATTTGACATGGGAAAAAGAAGGTGTGAAATACCTCGGTGTTTACCTTGGAACCCCAGGCTTTGTCAAAAGGAATTGGGATGGTTTACTTCACAAAATCAGCAACAAATTAAACAGATGGAGAGGAATTTTGTCGACCTTGTCTTTCCGTGGTCGTGCCCTGGTCATTAACAACCTGGTGGCCCCTCTCTTATGGCATAAAATGATTGCCTTGCAGCCACCTGCAATGTTGGTGTCATCAATCCAAAAATGTTTACTTGACTTCTTTTGGGATGGCAAACACTGGCTAAAGCCAGAGACTATTTGCCTCCCACTGGCAGAAGGAGGTCATGGGCTTGTGGACATTCTTTGTCAGGTGATGGCCTTCCGAGTCTCCACAGCTCGTCGTTTTATATTTCTGGAGGCCTTGCCCTGGAAATCGACTGCAAACTGTATACTAAAACAAGCCGGCATGCTTGGGTACAATTGTGAACCCTTCTTCATGGAGCTGTAACATGTCGATGCTTCGCTGCTCCCTGACATTTACCAAGATGTCTTGAACGTCTGGCGGTCCATTTAAATAACTCGCCAAATGGGGACATACAACAGTGAAAGGTTCCTCCGGGAACCCCTTTTCTACAATGCCCTCTTTCCTGCTATTCCTCGCTCACGTGCCTTTGTGCAACGTTTTGTGAGTGCTGGCGTGAAAACGACTCGGGACCTTCGTGACTGTAACAGGAACAGTTGGTTCTCCGCAGGACATCTTCAAGTAAGAACTGGCATCAGATCTTTGAGGAGCGTAGCCAAGGTCCTACAGGAAATCCTGTGTGTTTTTAGGCACCTGGGCCTGAGCTCAACCGCCAACATTGGTGACCACCATACACCACCACAGATCTGTGCTAGCTCTAGCCTGCCAGCTGATAGCACCACAACATCTATCTTGCTATCCTCATCTCCACTTTCCAGCAAGGATAAAAAGAGACTGTATCGTTTGTGTATCTCAGTTCGGTTTCCCTCGTTACAGCCTCTTTCTTTTGGGGCTCGATGGAAAGAGAAACCGCCTTCTGGGTCTCCCTCCCATCCGCAATGGTCTGCAATGTATGTTTCACCGATTGTTAAAAGGACTGGTGATATTGCTTGGAGACTCGCCCATATGGTGTTGCCCTCCAATGTTTTATTACGTCGTTTTAATGAGGATAATTCAGTGGAATGCCCCTTTTGTATGATTTCTGAAGACCTTTTCCATGCTTACGTAGATTGTGCAAGACTCTCTCCCTTCTTTGGTTTTTATCAACTTTTTAAAATCGTATGAACCTTTCTTTTTCTACACGTGTTTTTATCTTTGGAACACCACTTAGTTATAAAAAACGCTCTGAGACTGCTCTTGCTAATTTCTTAATTTCTATTGGAAAATTAGCAATCTACAAAACAAGAAAAGCAAAGCTCGTGGCAAATGCTTATATTTTATGTGATGTGGTAATTGTGTTTAAGGCTCTAGTCATGGCAAGGTTACGCTTGGAATTTTCTTTTTGCCAAATGAAAGATGATTTACAAACCTTTGTGGAAAAATGGTGTGCAAAGGGTGGTTTTTGTAAACTTGATCATGGTTTGTTAAGTTTTTTTATTTTAGTGCTTGGTGTTTTTATTGTTGTTGTTTGGCTGCACATGTTTTGAATTGTGGTGACTTTATTATTTGCATGACTTGTATGGTTTTCTTACCTTTATAATAAAAGAGCTTCAAAAGTCAAAGTCTCTCTCTCTCTCTCTCTCTTTCTCTTTCTCTTTCTCTTTCTCTTTCTCTTTCTCTTTCTCTTTCTCTTTCTCTCTCTCTCTCTCTCTCTCTCTCTCTCTCTCTCTCTCTCTCTCTCTCTCTCTCCCGCCCCCTGCTGGCCGTTCGTGTGTTGGGTGCGGTGTCATGGCGTCTGTTCGTGTCTTGGCATTGTAGCTCCGTGCTCGTGGTTTGTATCTTTACCCTCCCCTTACCTTTTCTCACCTTTGTTCCGTCTTTTGTGTGTCACCCTTCCACGTTATCATACCCCCCCCCCCCTCTTGAGAGTGAGAAAGTGAGAGAGCACACGTGGTGAGACCGGTAAAGGTTCCCCCTTAGGGCGGTTCCCTCTTCGGGTTTTTTTCGCCTCGTGTTACAAATCATAATCCTTTTTCCGTTTCTTTTTTCGTAAATATTTTTATTTTTCGTTTGTTTACTGGAGCTTTTTGGCTTCATTAACCTTTATACATTTACCCTTTGTTTAAACGTGCAAACGATGGCGGATAGCTCTCGTTACACGTCTCTTGAAGCGCTAACCCGAAAGCATGGGTTAGTTTGCTCACCTCCGTCGGGAATCGATGTGGAGGCCATTATCCTTGCGGTCGGAGAGTTAATCGGTTTGGATAATGTAAAAGCGGCTTCTCGCATGAATAAACGCGTGGTAATCTTTGTTTCCACAGTGCCCATGGTTGCTCAAATAGTCGAGCACGGGCTATTCTTTGCTCCCGACGTGTTTGTTCAGGTATGTCCACTCGACACGCCGGCAGTTCGGATTTCTCTCTCTAACGCTCCTCCGTTCCTTAAGAACAAAGACCTGGTTACTGAACTAAACAAACTTGGTTCTGTCGTCTCTTCAGTTACTTTGGTTCCTGTACGAGGGAAAAATAACCGTTTAAAACACGTCATGTCCTTTCGTCGTTTTGTTTATATGATTTTACCGCGTGGTGTAACCTCTTTAAATGCGGTATTGCCCTTCAAGGTCGAAGGTCACACTTATCGGGTCTTTGTCTCCACAGAGTCTCTAGTTTGTTTTGAGTGTGGTCAATATGGTCATTTAAAAGACTCGTGCCCGAAAAAGTCCGCAGATAGAGCCACTAGCCTGAATGGTGATGAACAGCAGGGCTCTACTGAGATCGTTGTCGATGAGGTAAACAGTATGGGTGGTGCTGATGCAAACCCCATTGTAGACAAACAGAGAACCAGGAAAAGAACCCTCCCACCTTCTAGCGACCTCAACGAGCCTGATAATAAGGTCTTGGCCTGTCCTCCAACCTTCGCTCAAGTGGTTAGTGAAGGTTATGGTGGAGCGCGACCTCCTCCTCAGCAGTTTCCTCCAGTTGAGGAAATTGCTCAACCTCCCCCGCCTTCAGAATACTCTGAGGGTAATGTGATAAATGCTGAAAATGTATGTGTTGGCCAGACAGCACCTGAGTCTCTCCAGTGTTCTGAGGGTAAACCTCCATGTGAGGTTGAGCCTCCATGTGTGTCCCCTGATGAAGCTTGTGTTGATTGTGCCACCCCTCCCTCTGTGGGGAGTGGTGAGTGTGTTGGAACTAGTGATCTGTCTGTGGAATCCTCCATTGAGGCAGCTGAGCCTTGTCAAGCTCATGGTCAGCAGGGCGATAGTGCTGAAGTCTCAGATTTTCACGTCGATGAGCCTGTTGCCTCAGCAATGGACTCTCAATGCAATGATTGTGACTCTGATGGGGGTTCTTCCGTTGCCTCACTGAGTGATGGTGAGGCCGACTTCTCATCGGAGCATGTCTCTGGAGGCTCCGTCCCTCCTGCTGAAATCGTGGATTTCCTACAAAAAACTTACCGTAAAAAGCGCGTGAAAATCTGCGATTTCTTCGTTGATACTCACGCCTTCATTAGTGGGGCTCAGGAAGTTGTACAACAATCTGCGGCCCTTCATATTTCTGATCAATCACTGAAAAGACTGAAGAGGTACCTTGTCACAGCAAGGAAAGAATTAAACCTGTAATGGCTGTGTTGCTGCCTATGTTTCTATGAACATAGCAAGCTTGAACATTAATGGTGGGCGCAGTCAGCTGCGTCGGTCCCAAACTGTGCAATTAGCCAGGAGGGAAAAGATTGATGTACTTTTATTGCAAGAAACCCGTGCCACTGCAGACTGCATGGCTGATTGGCAGCAACAGCTGATTGGCACTTGGTTTTTTAGTAATACAGATTCTGTGAGTGCGGGTATTGCTTTTTTTGTCAGTTCACGTTTGTCTGTCTGCCCCCCCATCTTTAAGGAAATCGTACCAGGCTATCTAGCCTCTGTAGAGCTTGAATACAATCAGCAACGATTTATGTTTGTTAACGTCTATGCTCCAAGTGATAGCACAGATAGAGGAACTTTTTTTAATCAGTCCTTTAATTTCCTGAGACACCTCTCTTCTGATACGTTGTTGTGCTTAGGGGGTGATTTTAACTGTACTTTAAACCCAACTTTAGATAGGAACAGTGCAGAGCCACATCCAGCTTCAAGTAGGCCTCTTTCCAGTATAACTTCGCGGCATGACCTCAACGATGTATGGCGGCAACAACACCCAAACCTGCAGCAATTTAGCTGGTGTCGGGTTTTACTAAATCATCTTTCACTTGCTCGTCTTGATAAATTTTATATTCCTAACTCTGCTGTCAACCTTGTGACATATACGGCTATTGTCCCTTCAGGCTTCTCTGATCATTCTTTGGTAAAACTGTGCTTTTCCTTTCCTCGCTTCAAACGCCGCACCCTGTATTGGTCTTTTAACACCTCACTTCTGAGCGATCCTTTCTTTAAATCATCCTTTGTGGTTTTTTGGGACAAGGTTGTGGATTTCCAACATCGTTTCCTAAATCTCTGTCAGTGGTGGGACTATGCTAAAGCGCAGATCCGTGTTTTCTGTCAGCAATACAAAACCAATTGCTCTCAAAGTAAACAATTATGTATTGATGCCTTGAAACAAGAAATTCTACGATTGCAGGAAGGTGCTGAGGTCCTCAGTGATGAAAGACGGTGTCAACTCCTCTTTGAAAAACAAACTCTGCTTAAGGAATTAATTCAAGAAAATGGTATTGGTGCCTTAGTCAGGCTGAGAGTTAATAGTTTACTGTCGTCAGACACATGTTGTAAAGATTTCTTTAAGTTTGAGAAGACGACGAAGGCGAGCCAGCAAATGCTTAGTCTTCGGGCTAGTGATGGGCATATTCTTAGTGATAATACGGAGATTGTTCACTTTGTTCGGTCTTATTTTGAGAATGTGTTTTCCTTTAAGCCCAATGATGTGCCTGCAATGCAGAATATTACGACCAATTTACCGCAGATAGATGAGCATCAACGGCATGTCTTGGATGAGAACATTACTCTCGGTGAACTTAAAACTGCGCTCGATGGCCTTGCTGATCATAAGGCTCCTGGTTTTGATGGGCTACCAGCTGAATTTTATAAAACCTTTTGGGACATGCTTGGTCCTGCTTTGCACTCAGTGTTTTTATACAGTCTGCGTGAGGGATTGTTACCCCTTAGTTGTCGGCGTGCAGTTGTTTGCCTTATCCCTAAGAAAAACGACCTGCAATTGATACAGAACTGGCGTCCAATCTCTCTTCTCTGCACAGATTACAAGATTTTTGCCAAAACGCTAGCTAACCGTGTAAAGACTGTTCTAAGCACAGTTATACATCAGGATCAATCGTACTGTGTTATGCACAGATCTATGCACGATAACATTTTTTTGGTACGAGACCTGTGGGATGTGTGTGCATTTCAACAACAACATACCGGTCTCTTTTTTATTGACCAAGAAAAGGCTTTTGACTCTGTTAATCATGAGTATTTGTTTCACATTTTAAAGCAATTTGGTTTTGGGGCATCCTTTATTTCATATGTATCCTTATTGTATAATCACATTTTTAGC
Source organism: Myxine glutinosa (assembly GCF_964187855.1). Lineage (NCBI taxonomy): Eukaryota > Metazoa > Chordata > Myxini > Myxiniformes > Myxinidae > Myxine > Myxine glutinosa. Next base: position 54,988,167 of record NC_136268.1, read on the forward strand.
TTGATCAAAATCAATGATGGTCTCTGTTCACCTTTGCGGATTGGGAGGGGAATTCGGCAAGGCTGTCCCTTATCTGGAATATTGTACTCTCTTTGCATTGAGCCCCTTTTGATTCGTTTACGATCTTCTCTTATGGGATTTTCAGTGACTCCCTCAGAAAATCCCGTTATAATTTCGGCCTATGCTGATGATGTATGTGTTGCTGTTCGCAGCAGTAATGACATTGCTCTGCTATTTGAGTGCCTACGGGTTTACTCTCAAGCATGTACAACGCAAATTAATTGGTCGAAATGCAAAGCAGTTTGGGTCGGCGGTACGCCACCTTCTGCCCTTCCAATTCTCCCTATGAATTTGACATGGGAAAAAGAAGGTGTGAAATACCTCGGTGTTTACCTTGGAACCCCAGGCTTTGTCAAAAGGAATTGGGATGGTTTGCTCCACAAAATCAGCAACAAATTAAACAGATGGAGAG
>NC_136268.1:54993638-55001138 GCF_964187855.1 Myxine glutinosa
ACATGACTGGCATCCACTTTTTAAGAGCCAATGCTATTTCAGCAATTTGTCAGCTTCATCTGCTGGAATCGGCTTCTTGCTGAAGCCAGGCCTCGTGTGTGAGTCATGCCATTTTCAGGAGGTAATAAATGGTCGGCTTAGCTCTCTTAAACTAGTAAGCCATAACTTCCATTACACCATTTTTAATGTGTATGCGCCAAGAGATAGCGTAGAGCGTAAGTCCTTCTTCACCTCAATGATAAATCACTTAAGATCGGTTGATTTTGATCATTGTGTGTGTGTCGGAGGTGATTTTAACTGCACCTTCGACCCATCGATTGACAGAAACTCTGTCGAACCCCATCCTGAGTCCCATGTACACTTATCCAATTTTTTTTAGCACAATGGGTTTCGTGGCTGTTTGGCGGTTGCACCACCTAAACACATCCCAGTACACCTGGTGTCGATGCGCCAATAATCGAGTATCCTTGGCAAGGCTTGACAGATGGTACATCAACGTACCTTTTAAAAATATTGCAGTTTCTTCAAATCTCTTCCCTTCCGTGTTTTCAGACCATCATATGGTAACCCTAAACCTTTCCTTTCCTCAACCCGCAAATAGGAGCGCTTATTGGAAGTTTAATGTTAGACTTCTAGAAGATAGTATGTTTAAAGAAGCCTTTCGTGTTTTCTGGGCAAGTCTAGTAGCAAAGGAATCCTCCTTTCCTTCATCCAGCATATGGTGGGATAACATGAAATCTCAAATTCGGGTTTTTTGTCAATGTTTCCAATCACACAGCACAAACGACGAGCACATTACAATGGCCCGGTTGGAATTAGATATTCTACAATTGGAGAGTAAATTGGCTCATGAAAATAATGACGCCAATTACCGGTTATTGCTTGTAAAGAAAGCTCTTTTAAGGGAGTTAGTTCAAGAGAAAGCAGCCGGTACATTAATTAGACTTAGAATACAGAATGTAAAATTATCAGACACCCCAAACAAGTCTTTCTTTCATTTAGAATCTTTAAGCAAGCCATCACGGCTAATCTCTTCTGTTTTGGACCCAAGAGGCAACGTTGTTGTCAATGAGGATGATGTTAGACGAAACATTATTGAATTCTTTACAAAACTTTTTGAGGAGCAGACTGTTTGTAATGATACAATGATGGATTTAACCTCTCACTTCCCCTCCCTAACTGAGGCTCAACAGTTGGAGCTTGACCTACCAATCACCCTCCTTGAGCTAACCTGTGCTCTTGCTGCCATGGATTCAGGGAAAGCTCCGGGTATTGACGGTCTACCTCCCGAATTCTTTCTGACATTCTGGGACCTTTTAGGCCCTGAGTTGCTGAATGTTTTGGACACTTCTATACAGACTGGTATAATGCCGCTGAGTCTAAGAAGAGCCGTAGTGTGCTTGCTCCCGAAAACTGAAGATCCCCGACTTTTGGTGAACTGGCGACCGATCTCCCTGCTGTGCACGGACTACAAGCTTTTTTCCAAAGTACTAGCTAATCGACTAAAAAAGGTTATTGGTGATCTAGTACTACCAGAACAGAGTTACTGTGTTCCTGGAAGATCCATCCATGATAATATTTCTTTAATCAGAGATCTCATTGATGGTAACCGTGTTAAAGAAGACTTTGGAATGATGTCGCTTGATCTTGAAAAGGCATTTGACAGTATTGACCATAAGTTTATGCATTATGTGTTACAGGCATGCGGCCTCGGAGCAAACTTTCGTTCCTACATTTCCTTGCTATACACAGATGTATTTAGTTTAATTAAGATTAATAATGTGCTGCCCCCCCCCCCCCCCCATCAAGGTTCGGAGAGGGGTTCGGCAAGGGTGCCCAGTCTCTGGTTTATTGTTTGCTCTTTCTTTAGAGCCTCTTCTCAATCTACTGAGAAAGAAGATTTCTGGAATAGCACTTTCTCCCATGAGTGCACCGCTAACCCTATGTGCTTATGCGGATGACGTCTGCATCTTTGTAAAAGATAAGGATGATATTGATATCCTTGTTGAGTGCCTATCAAAGTTTCACTCTGCCTCCTCTTTAAAAATCAACTGGAACAAGAGCAAGACGTTATGGATACCATCTCTTTATCGCAACCTTCTTCAGCCTGTACCACTGCCGCCCCCATCCCTCCCTGCAGGGCTGCTGTGGGGAAGCGAGGGAATTAAGTACTTGGGCATATTCCTTGGTTCCCCACAGTATGCTCAGAGAAATTGGGACGGGGTAATTGAGCAAGTGGGAGAAAGATTGAACCGATGGAAAAGGGTTTTACCCCATTTGTCCTTCAAGTGCCGTGTGCTAGTGATCAATAACTTAGTTGCCACAATGTTGTGGCATAGGTTCATCTGCCTGCAACCGCCGGAGGCCCTACTCAAAGCACTCCAGGGCAAACTGGTGGACTTCTTCTGGGGAGGCTACCACTGGCTACGACCCGATGTGATATGTCGCCCCTCGGTTGAGGGTGGCCACAACCTCGTCGACATCAAAGCCCGCCTAATGGCCTTCCAGCTGCGGTCCATTCAATGTCTCCTCTACATGGAAGATCTGCCAGGCTGGCTCCCTGCACGCCTTGTGCTGCAGCGAGCGGGTAGGCTCGGGTACGGGTTTGAACTCTTTCAAATGAACCTCCAACATGTCGACATATCGGTTCTCCCTGCCTTTTACCAAAGCCTCTTAAATGCCTGGCAGAGCCTTTCTGTGAGTCGTCAGGCGGGCACATATGTCACGAAAATGCTGGCACACGAGCCTTTGTTCTATAACCCTCTCTTTCCCGACATTCCAAAGAGTCGAGATTTTTGCCAACACTTTATAGCAGCTGGTATCGTGAAGGTGCGGCATCTCCGACATGGCTCAGGGTATGGTTGGAAATCCGTAAGTGAAATCGCAGACCTGACAGGGATTTGGTCCCATAGGGTGATTGCAAAAATCTTGAGGAAAATGATTCAGGTGGGACGGCAACTTGGCCTAACTTGGACTCGACGTACAGAAGAAGATCTAAATGAGCCAACAGTGCCTAAATTGATTGTTGAACCCATTCAAAATGATTTGCCCCCTGTTAGCGATGGGTCAAAGCTTTTCCAGACAATGGACAGCAAGGGCATCTATAAGATGTGCCTCAAGCTGTTAAATGGGAACCCTTCGTTAAATGGAGTTACCCGATGGAAAGGACTGCTACCCGGAGGACCCCCCTCCGAACCTATCTGGGAAGCCATGTATAGTGAGCCCATATCAAAAAGAACAGGTGATCTCCAGTGGCGTTTGGCCCACTGGATTGTTCCCTCCAACACGTTTATTAGACATTTTTCTCCTGTATCTGTTTGTTGTCCCTTCTGTACAGTCAATGAGGACTTGTTTCATGCATTCATAGACTGTATCCGATTATTTCCTTTGTTTCATTGGTTGAATTATATTGCACACGAAATGCATGTTACTTTTTCTTTGAGAAACTTCGTCTTTGGTTTTGCTCCTAAACAGGATCCTGCATCTAAACTGTTTAGTTTCCTAATAGCAACTGCGAAACTTGCTGTTTATTTGACAAGAAAAGACAAACTATCTGGCAAACCGACAGAGCACTGCAATATCATGTTGTCTTTTAATGCATTAGTCTCAGCAAGATTGAAACTTGAGTTTACCCTTTCCAACGAGGCCGGAAATTTTCAAAACTTTGTTGATACTTGGTGTGTTGGTGGTTTTTGTGAGGTTAAAGAAAACGAATTGAGAATACTGTTATGAGATACTGATTATGTTTTCTTATTTGATGATCATTGGGTACTTCTTCTTCTTGGCATTATTGATTTCATTGCAAAACGTGTATATTGTTACCTTTATACTTTTGTAATAAAGACTAAAAAGTCAAGTCTCTCTCTCTCTCTCTCTCTCTCCCTCTCTCCCTCTCTCCCTCTGTCCCTCTGTCCCTCTCTCCCTCTCTCCCTCTCTCCCTCTCGCCCTCTCTCCCTCTCTCCCTCTCCCCCTCTCCCCACCTATCGGCGCGTTGGGTGCGGTGTCATGGCGTCTGTTCGTGGCTTGGCATTGTAGCTCCGTGCTCGTGGTTTGTATCTTTACCCTCCCCTTACCTTTTCTCACCTTTGTTCCGTCTTTTGTGTGTCACCCTTCCACGTTATCATCCCTCCCCCCCCCCCCCCCCCCTCTTGAGAGTGAGAAAGTGAGAGAGCACACGTTGAGACCGGTAAAGGTTCCCCCTTAGGGCGGTTCCCTCTTCGGGTTTTTTCGCCTCGTGTTACAAATCGTAATACTTTTTTCGTAAATATTTTTATTTTTCGTTTGTTTACTTGAGCTTTTTGGCTTCATTAACCCTTTATACATTTATCCTTTGTTTAAACGTGGAAACGATGGCGGATAGCTCTCGTTACACATCTCTTGAAGCGCTAACCCGGAAGCATGGGTTAGTTTGCTCACCTCCGTCGGGAATCGATGTGGAGGCCATTATCCTTGCGGTCGGAGAGTTGTTCGGTTTGGATAATGTAAAAGCGGCTTCTCGCATGAATAAACGCGTGGTAATCTTTGTTTCCACAGTGCCCATGGTTGCTCAAATAGTCGAGCACGGGCTCTTCTTTGCTCCCGACGTGTTTGTTCAGGTATGTCCACTCGACACGCCGGCAGTTCGGGTTTCTCTCTCTAACGCTCCTCCGTTCCTTAAGAACAAAGACCTGGTTACTGAACTAACCAAACTTGGTTCTGTCGTCTCTTCAGTTACTATGGTTCCTGTATGAGGGAAAAATAACCGTTTAAAACACGTCATGTCCTTTCGTCGTTTTGTTTATATGATCTTACCGCGTGGTGTAACCTCTTTAAATGCGGCATTGCCCTTCAAGGTCGAAGGTCACACTTATCGGGTCTTTGTCTCCACAGAGTCTCTAGTTTGTTTTGAGTGTGGTCAATATGGTCATTTAAAAGACTCGTGCCCGAAAAGTCCACAGATAGAGTCACTAGCCTGAATGGTGATGAACAGCAAGGCTCCACTGAGATCGTTGTTGATGATGTAAACAATATGGATGGTGCTGATGCAAACCCCATTGTAGACAAACAGAGAACCAGGAAAAGAACCCTCCCACCTTCTAGCGACCTCAACGAGCCTGATAATAAGGTCTTGGCCGGTCCTCCAACCTTCGCTCAAGTGGTTAGTGAAGGTTATGGTGGAGCGCGACCTCCTCCTCAGCAGTTTCCTCCAGTTGAGGAAATTCTCAACCTCCCCCGCCTTCAGAATACTCTGAGGGTAATGTGATAAATGCTGAAAATGTATGTGTTGGCCAGACAGCACCTGAGTCTCTCCAGTGTTCTGAGGGTAAACCTCCATGTGAGGTTGAGCCTCCATGTGTGTCCCCTGCTGAAGCTTGTGTTGATTGTGCCACCCCTCCCTCTGTGGGGAGTGGTGAGTGTGTTGGAACTAGTGATCTGTCTGTGGAATCCTCCATTGAGGCAGCTGAGCCTTGTCAAGCTCATGGTCAGCAGGGTGATAGTGCTGAAGGCTCAGATTGTCACGTCGATGAGCCCGTTGCCTCGGCAATGGACTCTCAATGCAATGATTGTGACTCTGATGGGGGTTCTTCCGTTACCTCACTGAGTGATGGTGAGGCCGACTTCTCATCGGAGCATGTCTCTGGAGGCTCTGTCCCTCCTGCTGAAATCGTGGATTTCCTACAAAAAACTTACCGTAAAAAGCGCGTGAAAATCTGCGATTTCTTCGTTGATACTCACGCCTTCATTAGTGGGGCTCAGGAAGTTGTACAACAATCTGCGGCCCTTCATATTTCTGATCAATCACTGAAAAGACTGAAGAGGTACCTTGTCACAGCAAGGAAAGAATTAAACCTGTAATGGCTGTGTTGCTGCCTATGTTTCTATGAACATAGCAAGCTTGAACATTAATGGTGGGCACAGTCAGCTGCATAGGTCCCAAACTGTGCAATTAGCCAGGAGGGAAAAGATTGATGTATTTTTATTGCAAGAATCTCGTGCCACTGCAGACTGCATGGCTGATTGGCAGCAACAGCTGATTGGCACTTGGTTTTTTAGTAATACAGATTCTGTGAGTGCGGGTATTGCTTTTTTGTCAGTTGACGTTTGTCTGTCTCCCCCCCCCCCCCCCCCCCATCTTTAAGGAAATCGTACCAGGCTATCTAGCCTCTGTAGAGTTTGAATACAATCAGCAACGATTTATGTTTGTTAACGTCTATGCTCCAAGCGATAGCACAGATAGAGGAACTTTTTTAAATCAGTCCTTTAATTTCCTGAGACACCTCTCTTCTGATACGTTGTTGTGCTTAAGGGGTGACTTCAACTGTAATTTAAACCCAACTTTAGATAGGAACAGTGCAGAGCCACATCCAGCTTCAAGTAGGCCTCTTTCCAGTATAATTTTGCGGCATGACCTCAACGATGTATGGCGGCAACAACACCCAAACCTGCAGCAATTTAGCTGGTGTCGGGTTTTACTAAATCATCTTTCACTTGCTCGTCTTGATAAATTTTATATTCCTATCTCTGCTGTCAATCTTGTGACATATACGGCTATTGTCCCTTCAGGCTTCTCTGACCATTCTTTGGTAAAACTGTGCTTTTCTTTTCCTCGTTTCAAACGCCGCACCCTGTATTGGTCCTTTAACACCTCACTTCTGAGCGATCCTTTCTTTAAATCATCCTTTGTGGTTTTTTGGGACAAGGTTGTGTATTTCCAACATCGTTTCCTAAATCTCTGTCAGTGGTGGGACTATGCTAAAGCGCAGATCCGTGTTTTCTGTCAGCAATACAAAACCAATTGCTCTGAAAGTAAACAATTGCTCGGCTTCACGCTGTTGAGGCCAAAGCTTTCAGAATCATTGGAATCTCCTGCGATGTAGTCAACGCCGAGGGCCTTTCACTCACTCACCGCAGGCAGGTTGGTGGTCTTTCTGTCTTCTACCGACTCCTCTCCGGCCTTGCTCCCCCAGCTCTCTCTGTGCTCTGTCCCCCCAATATTCCTTCAGGTCGCACAAGATCTGCCTGCAACCCTCTTCTGGTTAAACTGCCAAAGTCTAGGCTCTCTGCTCACCTTCACTCTTTCATTCCCCTTTTCTCCCGCCTCTGGAACAAACTCCCCCACTCCCTTCAATCCCACTCCTCCCTCCAGGTCTTTAAAACAGCTGTTCACCACCATCTCTTATCTTCCCCCATCGAAAACCTTGATCTTTTCTACCCCCGGTAATTCACCCCAGAGTCCTTGCAGTGTTCATATGTTTTAATCCTCTCCCACCTCCCCCCAAGTCCTCCCGATGTCCCTGCTCTCAAATGTTGTGTTTGTGTCCTTCCCCCTCTCTTTTGTGTCCTTCCCCCTCTCTCCCCATCTTGTCTACCGCTCCCCTTGTTTTTTGTGTTTTGTGTGTCGGTTTGTCTTTTTGTGTGATTAATGTTAGCTCTTTCACGAGCCTCGATCTTGTATACAAAAAAAATAAAAAAATAAAATAAATAAATTATGTATTGATGCCTTGAAACAAGAAATTCTAC